>NC_051087.1:13933066-14063066 GCF_901709675.1 Syngnathus acus | reverse complement strand
ACACCCTCAACGCCTCGGCTGCGCCTAGAAATTCTGTCCATAAAAGTTATGAACAGAATCGGTGACAAAGGGCCAGGACAAAAACCACACTGCTCCTCCTGAATCCGAGGGTCGCCATCCCGACGGACCCTCCTCTCCAGCACCCCTGAATAGACCTTACCAGGGAGGCTGAGGAGTGTAATTCCCCTGTAATTGGAACACACCCTCCGGTCCCCCTTCTTAAAGAGGGGAACCACCACCCCAGTCTGCCAATCCAGAAACACTGTCCCCGATGTCCATGCGATGTTGTAGAGACGTGTCAGCCATGACAGCCCCACAACATCCAGAGCCTTTAAGAACTCCGGGCGGATCTCATCCACCCTTGGGGCCTTGCCCCTGAGGAGTTTTTTAACTGCCTCAGTGCCCAGAGATTGGAGGGTCCACTTCAGAGTCTCCAGGCCCTGCTTCCACAATGGAAGGAGGGTTGGTAGAATTGAGGAGGTCTTTGAAGTATTCTCCCCACCGACTCACGACGTCCCGAGTCGAGGTCAGCAGCACGCCATCTCCACTGTAAACAGTGTTGACGGTGCACTGCTTCCCCCTCCTGAGACGACGGATGGTGGACCAGAATTTCCTCGAAGCCATCCGGAGATCATTCTCTATGGCCTCGCCAAACTCCTCCCACGAGGAGGCTAGATAATGTTGAGCAAAATGTGTCATGGTTTCTGCTCAACTGTGACAATAGTTGTTTATTTGCAGATTTCACATTGATCATTGAAAAGAAACTGACTGGGAATTGTTGTTAAGATGTGCCATGTGAGTGACTGAGTGACTGACTGATCAGTTGAGAATATATACGCCTTCTCACCCAAAACCGTGTTTTGCACAGACCTTTTTACATAGAGCTCATAAAAAAAAAATTATCTATGCACACCACCGTCGTATCTCGTATGAAGACCCTAGTCACCACTACTTTAACTTAATAAAGTAGGTTTGCCAGGACATAGTGTTTCCTTAGTTTAATCATAGTGATTCTGCATCAAACTTGATAACTGCAACACATCATATTCATCCCAACACAGAGAAATAGTGTGGAATATCCAGAAACTTCACAGACATTTAAGTTTTATGGATCAGCTTCCAGTCAGCATGAGACTCTTTATGCATCTTTACAATCTGGCCCTGCAGCTTAGCACAACCCCAACACTTCCACCAAATAAACTCGTTTCTGAAAGAAAACAATATCCTGGAGGAATTTCAGTCAGGCTTTAGAACATACCACAGCTCTGAAACTGCTCTTACTAAAATAATCAGCGACCTCAGACTAAACTCTGATGAAAACAAGGTGTCGATTCTTATCCTCTTAGACCTACCGTGTTTTCCATGCATAATGCGCAAAATTTAACTAATTTATTGTCCTAAAATCTGGGGTGCGCATTATGCATGGATACAACAATTTTTGAAGAAAATCTCCCTCGAAATAAAACTTGAAATCACACCTTTCTTCTTGTTTGTTGTCAATCGCGCATCGCATTCAGCCATCCTGCCCAACACACTTAGTCGGTAAAATTCATAATTGACGACACATCGTTTGATGCGATGGTGCAATCCTTGACGGTGTGTTATTGTCAAATATTGTTTGTTTTTTAATCTCCATCGCAGACCGGATATCATACGGAGGCCGCCATGACAGTATGCGCAGAACGGATGCGCAAGACACGTCAGCTATATAAAGAGCGAGAGTTCAGTTCTCTACCTATTAGTTTCAATTCACAGTTTAATTAGCAGTTTCAATCAGCAAATAACAAAATGCGTATTACAGGTAATATTTTATTTCACAACACTTTGCCTTGTTCCTTTCTTCTCTGCTGTTCACTTCAAACACGCTCCATACGAACACAATGCTCTCATATCAGACGCTTGCTCGATCACCTGCTCGTTTGCTGTCACAATGTACCCTACACAAATCCGAAACATTTCTTCGCTATCGAGTTTGCTACCGCATGCGCAGTGATACTGACCGGCAGAATAACATCCGGTTGTTCCCAAAGATGATCTTTTTTCTGAAATAATTTTACGTTTACGGACTTAAGTAAGAGTCAAAATTTGGGTGCGTATTATACATGGGTACAGGTTTTTTTCCAGCATCGACATGCCATTTTTTGGGTGCGTATTATGCACGGGGGCGCATTATGCATGGAAAAACACGGTACGTGCAGCGTTTGATACCATTGAGCATGATATCCTAATCAATCGTCTTGAAAGGTTAGTCGGTCTTTCGGACTGTGTGTTAAACTGGTTCAGAACATATACGTATCAAAGGGAGAAAGTTCTATGTCAGTTTAGGAGAGCATGTGTCCAAGACACATGACAGCCGCTATGGGGTTGCACAAGGCAGCTGCCTTGGTCCACTATTATTCTCACTTTACATGCTGCCACTTGGTGACATCATCAGAAAGCACAATGTATATTTCCATAGTTATGCGGATGACACACAATTGTACATATCTGCAGAACCCAATGATGCTACACCTATAAGCTCCATCACCAACTGTCTTCTGGCTATAAATAAATGGATGAGCAACAATTTCTTAAAGTTAAACGAGGATAAAACTGAAATCTTGCTAATCGGCCCTAAAACAAAAAGAGAAATGCTGTTTAATAATTTGGGGAAATTAACTCCCTGGATTAAATCCGAGGTTACAAGTCTTGGTGTTATTTTAGATTCAGATCTAAGCTTCAGGTCCCACATTAACAAGGTGACCAAAACATCACTTTTCCACCTTAGAAATATAGCAAAAGTAAGAGCGTTCATAAATCAAAATGATGCTGAGAAACTGATTCATGCCTTTATTTCAAGCCGGCTTGACTACTGTAATGCACTCTTTACTGGTCTCCCGAAAAAAACCACTGATAGACTTCAGCTCATCCAAAACGCTGCAGCTCGCCTATTAACCAGGACCAAGAAGAGAGAGCACATTAGACCAGTTCTAGCTGCTCTGCACTGGCTTCCTGTAACATTTAGAATTGATTTTAAAGTCCTTCTCCTTATATACAAAGCCCTCAACGGGCAGGGACCAAGCTACATTGCAAACTCTCTTGTTAGCTACATACCTCCAAGAACCCTGCGATCATCTGCTGCTGGTTTATTGGAGGCTCCCAGCAACAGCAGAAAGAAGATCGGTGATGCAGCCTTTGTTAATTACGCCCCCAAACTATGGAACACACTGCCCATAGATATCAGGGAGGCCAGCTCGCTAGATATTTTCAAAACAAAACTTAAAACTCATTTCTTTACCCGAGCATTTAACTAATTACGTTTTGTAAATTTCATTTTAAGCCTAATTTTATCTTTATTTTTATTTTTTACCTTTTCTTAAAGCTTTATTCTTTATTTTATTAAAGCTTGCTCCTATTTTAAACTCACTTTATTAATTGTGTATGCATACATTAATGTTTTGTTTTTATGTATTCATGTTTTTCTTTCATTGTTGTAAAGCGCTTTGAGCTGCATTTCTTGTATGAAAGGTGCTATACAAATAAAGTTTATTATTATTATTATTATTATTATTATGTAGCTTCCACCAAGATGCCAATGCAGTGTGTTAATGAGGCAATTTGTCAAGCTAATGTTATATTTTTCATTATTGTACTCAGCCATCCACCACAATGCAAGAACAAAAGAAAACATATTTCATATGCAAATAAAATACAATATGTAAATTGTAAACCTCTTAGGTCCCTGAAAAAACAAATACTGGGGGTCCTTAGTTTATGGTGGAGGTACTTTTTTTATAGTACCAATGTTCCCCTCATTTGTACATAAATTGGAAGTAATGTAGTCCATAAACCTACGCTTCTTACATCTAAATAGTAATTGCAGAAGAGATAGATAGATAGATAGATAGATAGATAGATAGATAGATAGATAGATAGATAGATAGATAGATAGATAGATAGATAGATAGATAGATAGATAGATAGATAGATAGATAGATAGATAGATAGATAGATAGATAGATAGATAGATAGATAGACACGGGCGGACAGATAGACAGATAAACAGATAGACAATATAAACATTGGACACGACAAAAACGATAACAAAAGAGAAGAAGAGAATAGATCTGATTAGATTAAATAGATAGGTTAATAATAATATTAATAATTGAATAAATCAAATAAATAAATAATAAACAGTATCACTATGAACGCGCCCCTAACCCCCGCAACGAGTTAAAAAGTCTCATGGCATGGGAAAGAAATTAACCCCTCAGCCTTTACGTGGAGCAAGTCGGTGTCAACAGCCTGTCAATGAAATATTCCTCCTCCCAGTAACTGTGCTGTACAGTGGGTGGACGGGGTTGTCTTTGATGGACAGCAGCCTGGCCAACACCCGCTGTTCTGCCACAGAAGCCCGATCAAGTAGCTCTGCGACCCACAACAGAACCCGCCTTCCTCACTAGTTTGTCCAGGCATCCCCCCCTCCCCGCACCCCACCGCAAAGAAGAGGGCGCTCGCCACAACAGATAAAACATCTGCAGCATCACATTGCAGACGTTGAAGGAGGCAAATCGCCTGAGGAAGTGCATTGTCCTTTCTTGCACAAGGCGCCCACATGCACAGACCAGTCAAGTTCGTCGTCCAGCAACACGCCACGATGTTTACAGGTCCATTATCCATGCCCTCAGGTGTGCGCTTACGCCCATCCCCAACATCTTGTCTCTCAGGAGTACAGGCTGCTTGGTGTTAAAAGCGCTGGAGAAATCCAGGAAAGTACCGTATTTTCCGCCCTAAAAGGCGCACCGGGTTATAAGGCGCACCTTCAATGAACGGCCCATTTTAAAACTTTGTCCATATATAAGGCGCACCGGATTATAAGGCGCATAAAATAGAAGCTATACTGCATCAAACTGAGGTTGACTAGGGTTGCGGTATGCATCCACTAGCCAATAACCAACGAGCCCTCTGTAAACAATCGCGTTTCTCAAACGATCTCCTATAAAATGATCAGAACTGACTAAAGTTCGATCTAACGCATTGGTACTACTTACCTATGTTTCCCTTCCATATCGATCCGTAGATTTACTCGAAACATTAACAGAGCAGCCTATTTTGACATGAAATAGCCTGGTACGTATAGCAGCTATCGCAATAGCATTAGCCATCCGCAAAGTCTCACGAGCCTCAGCTCGCAATCTCCCATGAGCCTCAGCAAAGTGTAAACAATCGCGTTTCTCAAACGATCTTCTATAAAATGATCAGAACTGACTAAAGTTCGATCTAACGCATTGGTACTACTTACCTATGTTTCCCTTCCATATCGATCCGTAGATTTACTCGAAACATTAACAGAGCAGCCTATTTTGACATGAAATAGCCTGGTACGTATAGCAGCTATCGCAATAGCATTAGCCATCCGCAAAGTCTCACGAGCCTCAGCTCGCAATCTCCCATGAGCCTCAGCAAAGTGTAAACAATCGCGTTTCTCAAACGATCTCCTATAAAATGATCGGAACTGACTAAAGTTCGATCTAACGCATTGGTACTACTTACCTATGTTTCCCTTCCATATCGATCCGTAGATTTACTCGAAACATTAACAGAGCAGCCTATTTTGACATGAAATAGCCTGGTACGTATAGCAGCCATCGCAATAGCATTAGCCATCCGCAAAGTCTCACGAGCCTCAGTTCGCAATCTCCCATGAGCCTCAGCAAAGTGTAAACAATCGCGTTTCTCAAACGATCTCCTATAAAATGATCGGAACTGACTAAAGTTCGATCTAACGCATTGGTACTACTTACCTATGTTTCCCTTCCATATCGATCCGTAGATTTACTCGAAACATTAACAGAGCAGCCTATTTTGACATGAAATAGCCTGGTACGTATAGCAGCTATCGCAATAGCATTAGCCATCCGCAAAGTCTCACGAGCCTCAGCTCGCAATCTCCCATGAGCCTCAGCAAAGTGTAAACAATCGCGTTTCTCAAACGATCTCCTATAAAATGATCGGAACTGACTAAAGTTCGATCTAACGCATTGGTACTACTTACCTATGTTTCCCTTCCATATCGATCAGTAGATTTACTCGAAACATTAACAGAGCAGCCTATTTGACATGAAATAGCCTCGCGGGTACAACAGCTATTCGGTGACGCCCCCTGACTACAGTTGCCGTAATGCTGGGAAGCGATGCGACCTTGTAATTTACTAGTCGTACTAAAACGTACTGAAACATTTTGGCAGAGCACTGTGTACAACCAGTATGGATCAACAAATTCATCAGTTGATCCATATATAAGGCGCACTGGCCTATAAGGCGCACTGTCGGCTTTTGAGAAAATTTTAGGTTTTTAGGTGCGCCTTTTAGGGCGGAAAATACGGTAATCCTTACAGCCCCTTTTCCCTTGTCCAGGTGACAGAGAGAGAGCAATGCATATATAATGTATAGCATCAGCATCCTCCACCCCCCCCTTCTCCAGATCTTATGATTATTTGTGAAGTGCTGACTGGATTTATTAATTCTACTAAAGCTAAAATTTGAGTTGTACAACATGGTCCACCCTTGACGTGGAAACTGTTACACACTTTTGCTTATGTTGTGCAAATTTGCTTGGTTTGTTGTCCAAACATGCTCCACTAGTATCTGTTTGCAAGATCTTGTAAGACAGACAGACAAACAGACAGACAGTCTGTCAAAGTGAAAAGACCCCTCTGCACTGACTAAACGAGTTTGTAGAGGTGACTTCGAAACCTATTCACACTCATCCCCACCCTGCTTGCTTACAATAAAAAGGCTCTTGCAAGACGGAAAAGTCGGAGTAGCTTTAAGACACGTATGTGTTTCATAAGTTGCGATGGCTTTCCCCGTTTGCAAATGTAAATTGGCCAAACTGTCTCTTGTGGTTCTTGGGAAAGGTAGAAAGGCAGCGGAAATCTCCATCAGTTATTATTGCACACATTGGTGTTCCAAAATAAAGGTAAATGGTCCTTGCGGCTGCCAGAAAGAAGACAAATAATAAAACAAAGAAGAAGAAGCAGGCAAAGAAGAAAACTAGAAATTCAGCAGCTAGGGGGTCTTAAGCGCTCTATAAAAGATGGCGACATGGTCGCGGCTGCAGTTGAACTCAGAGAAGTTCAGGAGCCTCGGTATCCTGAAGGGGAAACTAGCGAGAAACATCTTCGCCATGCAAGGTGCAGAGATTCCCCCAATCCAAGCATGCCTTGGAAAGCAATATGACAACTCCCTCACAGACAGCAACGATTTCGTGAGGACCAAGGCCAAACTGGGCATTCACCGAACCCGTTTTTAGTGAAAAATAAAATGATTTTATTCAAATTCAAGACATTGACGTTTTTTACTGGTGCACAAAATGACCTGTGCATAAACATCACCAAAACTAACATAATGCGTGAACGCACAACAAATTACACACCTGCACATCAATGTGACTTCTGCTGTTGCCTTTGCGAGACCGGTTCAGATATGCGTCATCACAAATTTACACGATAAATCAGGTGTGTTATATATATGTATATATATATATATACTATATATATATATATATATATACATACATATAGGTTCATAGGTGTGATTGCGGGTGTGAATGATTGTTTCTGGTTCAAGGTGTACCAACCAAAGTCTGCTGGGATAGGCTTCAACACGCCCGCAACTCTCATGAGGATAAAGCGGTTCAGAAAATAGTTGGAAGGATGATGCTCGATTTCTGAAGCCATACTTATTGGCATCAGGTCCAGTCGTCCCTCAGAACCACTTTCACCTTTTCTTATCTCTGCGTCTGATCTCATCTCATGGCAGATCTTTAATGCAATCACCTGCATCACCATACATGATCATATGCGAGGTTGCACGAATATTAAGTGCATATTAATGTTTGGAGCAAAACACTTATGTGTGTAAAGTTTCCAATAGTACGAGAGACTGACCTGTACATGTGGTGGCTAACGTCAGTGTTAACTTTCAGTCCCATAAACTATAATTACAAATGAACTATTTTATACACCAAACCTTGGAGGATGTGCCATTTGAAGTGCAATAATGTCGCTATTTCATTAGATTATTATTAGTATTAGTATTTTTAGCAGATAGGGCAATTTGGTGCAATTGTTATTCTAAAAGAGAACGGTGAATTAGCCCATGAAATATTAAATGAGGACAATGTAGGACAACTATGATTACATCTTGAATGAATAGGAAAATGATTCTCGGGGTGATGGGCAGCCATAAAGTGAGACAGTAAATGTCAAGTCTGACATTAATCTTCAGTAGCATTATAGCAACCATATGTACATGTACCTATGACTTTGGCATGATCCATCTTCTTTATCACAATCACTGTCATTTTAGCAGGTGGTGAGGTACCGCACAATTATTTGTTACCATGTTCGACACACTTGATGGAATTATGCTAATTGATGATGATAGTCATTTCCTTGTCTTTGTTCCCATAATGAGCTTCATTATCTTAATTTATTCATAGAAGAAACAACAAAATTGCTTTCACACAGTCGGTCCAGGTTCAGTGCCTCTTGTTTGTAGTCCAATTTCTTTGCATGAAGCTGTATTGAAATCATTGAAAGCAATGTATCATTTGAAAGATGGTTAAAACAGACCTTTGTAAAGTGGAAAAAGTGTTTCAGTGACCTGTAATGTAAAACACAAGTGACTGGGCACCTATTACTGTTGGCCAGATTAGCTGAAAATTGTTCTCAATGAAGAGTATTGTCATGAATAATAGGACTCAAGTAGTCCTACCAATAGTTACTTGAGTACAACTAATCAAGTATTCACTGACAAAAACTACTCAAGCATTGAGCAACTGGTGAGTAGCTTTGCTTCTTGTTTTGCAGGTGAGCAATTCACCAAATTTTGCTGGTCCGTCCTTCATCCTTCAACGCCTCGACAGCTGTCCGTCAACGACAGTCCGTCGTCATTCATAATGTAGAGTGTGTGTGTGTGTGTGTGTGCGTGTGTGTGTGTGTGCGTGCATGCGTGCATGCGTGCGTGCGTGACATATGTATATGCAGCTAAAGTATACATACTGTAAATATGTTTTTAGAACTTTTATTATTATAACAACTTTTTATAGCAAGGTACAAGTGTAAATACTGTAAATATGGTTTTAGAACTCTTATTATTATAATTTTTTGTAACAAGGTACAATACTGTAAATATATTTTTGGAACTCTTATTGTTGTAACAACTATTTTTCAGAAAAAGGTACGTACTGTAATTGTGTGGACACTCCTTGCCTTCAGCTGGTGTGTGGGCAACTTTCGTGCCATAATTCCTCAATTTAGAAGGTTTATTTAGAATTTCTGAATTGTTTTTGTTTTGGGGGAAAAAATCCGCGCTGTACTGAAGCCGTGATAGTCGAACCGCGATGTAGCGAGGGGTTACTGTAATCGCCCGTCCATCCTTGTTATCTTATTTTATTTCTCAAGTCAGCCAGTCCTCCCTCAAGTGTTTCCAACAACAATAATAATCAGTAGACACTATGCCTACAACATTTGTTATTTTTGGGGACACCAACACACAATAGCTACACATCCCATGAGTTTTTGTTTTCATGTTTTACAATGTGCAGGCTTGTCAAATAAAGCAGTTAACTACAGTACCGCCAGACGTTCCCAGCAGACCCTCACAGAACGTTTGGGTCTGCCAGGTCGGACCGGCATCTTCCCCCACCATCGGAGCCAACCCACCACCAGGTGGTGATCAGTTGACAGCTCCGCCCCTCTCTTCGCCCGAGTGTCCAAAACATGCGGCCGCAAATCCGATGACACGACTACAAAGTCGATCATCGAACTGCAGCCTAGGGTGTCCTGGTGCCAAGTGCACACATGGACACCCTTATGTTTGAACATGGCGTTCATTATAGAAAATCCGTGTCGAGCACAGAAGTCCAATAATAGAACACCGCTCGGGTTCAGATCGGGGGGGCCGTTCCTCCCAATCACGCCCTTCCAGGTCTCACTGTCATTGCCCACGTGAGCATTGAAGTCACCCAGTAGAACGATGGAGTCCCCAGAAGGAGCGCTCTCCAGCACTTCCTCCAGGGACTCCAAGAAGGGTGGGTACTCTGAGCTGCCGCTTGGTGCATAGACACAAACAACAGTCAGGACCCGTCCCCCCACCCGAAGGCGGAGGGAGGCTACCCTCTCGTTCACCGGGGTAAACCCCAATGTGCAGGCGCCCAGCCGGGGGGCAATAAGTATACCCACACCTGCTCGACGCCTCTCACCGTGGGCAACTCCAGAGTGGAAGAGAGTCCAGCCCCTCTCGAGAGGGCTTGTACCGGAACCCAAACTGTGCGTGGAGGCAAGTCCGACTATATCTAGTCGGAACTTTTCTGCCTCGCACACCAGCTCGGGCTCCTTTCCAGCCAGAGAGGTGACATTCCATGTCCCAAGAGCCAGCTTCTGCAGCCGGGGATCAGACCGCCAAGGTCCCTGCCTTTGGCCGCCGCCCAGCTTGCACTGCACCCGACCCCTTTGGCCCCTCCCACAGGTGGTGAGCCCATGGGAAGGGGGACCCACGTTTTCTTTTCGGGCTGTGCCCGGCCGGGCCCCATGGGCGAAGGCCCGGCCACCAGACGCTCGCCTTCGAGCCCCGCCTCCAGGCCTGGCTCCAGAGGGGGGCCCCGGTGACCCGCGTCCGGGCGAGGGAAAACGGGATCCATTTATTTTTTTCTTCATAAGGGGCTAATGTGAGCCGTACTTTGTCTGGCCCCTCACCTAGGACCCGTTTGCCATGGGTGACCCTACCAGGGGCATGAAGCCCCAGACAACATGGCTCCTAGGATCATAGGGGCACGCAAACCCCTCCACCACGATAAGGTGACGACTCACGGAGGGGGTCTTGAAAATTAATCAGTAAAATCATAAAATTTATACTATAACAAAATGAAAACCAATGGAGTGATGCCAAAATAGAAGTGATATGATGATCGTTATTTTACAGTGTAAAGCCTCGCTGCTGCATTCCAAACCAGTTGGAAGTGTCTTTTGCTGTTGTATTTTTCCTAGGATATGGAGGAGGATATGTTATACCCGAAGATTTATAAGATAATGAATCAATCATACTATCACAACATGCCATTACAGTCAAAACTTTGCATGTTCCTCTGTCTAATTTTATCGATTGGTTTGACTGCTTTGATGCTAATAGATGCTAATAGATGTATCAAGCTTTCGATATCCCGTTGATGTTATGTGTGCACGTGTTTAGTTGGACGGTAGACAATGTGCACTTGGCAGTACGTGATGTTTTATGTTTCTATTCATGCAGGAACTAAGTAGGCTCCCACCTAATGAGAAGATTGCATGGAGCAGCATATGGTGTGTTGTGCATGGCTCTCTTGACTCCACTAATGGCACTGATCAGTGCTGAGAGAAAGAGCGACGGTAGGTCAGCTTGCGTGGGGTGGAGGATGTGCACAGATATGTTTTTTGCTTGGAAACACAATGCGTCTGTGTGATTCAACTATCTCTCTGGGAGTTCAAAAAAAGGCTACAGGCTTTGCGAATGTAATGCCTTCATTTGAAAGAAAAAAAAACTCACCAGAAAATGGTCAAGCTGTCACAAAGAGTCAGTGTCTCAATTATTTTCTGCCATTACACGTAATAAAACATTCTTGCGAAGCCTTTTTCACTGCAAGTGCATTGTATCACTTTTTTTTTGGGGGGGGGGGCTATCTTGCCCTAACATTTTGCTTTTTATTCGTAGATCATCCATCTAGCCTACACAAGGTACAGGATCAGGAGCCGTATATCACAATTTTGCATCTACTTCACAAAGTGTATTAAGATAACAAAACGGTCATCCATCCAATTTGTAAACCACTTTTCCTCACGAGGGTCATGGGCGTGCTGGAGCCTATCACAGGCCACCGACCGACAACTTGGAGTGTTTGATCCAACAATGTGTGTTTTGTAGTGTGGGAGGAAACACACGCAGGCACAGTACGAACAAGCAAACTCCACTTAAGAAGGCCGAAGCCGGAATCAAACCAACAACCTCTGTGAGGTAGACGCTTTAATCAGTCGACTAGCGTGCCAATGATAACGAAATAATATGGTCAAAACAGTCAACAATCTGTTGTCTAAAGGTCACAATTTGAATTACTGCTCAAAATACTGGTGTGTGCGTGTGTGTGCATTCGCGTGTGCGTGTGTCCATGTGTGCGCGCAAGTGTCTGTAATTTTTAACCTGTTTTAATTCAGCATTTTAGTACAAAATTGTGCTTCCTTTCAAGTTAGCTGCTGAGATGAACACTTTAGAAGACGTAATCATGGATGTTTTTTTTGTTTGTTTTTACACAAATCAGAGACTCACAAAGGACAAATCAAACAGATGTGTCACGGATCGGAGTGTGGAAATGGAGCAGGGCGACCAAGTGCAGCTTGGACCAGGGTTTATTGCAGGAACTCAAAAGACAGACTCGGCAAACTAACATAACTTACTGGCAAAATCAATAACAGGAACCAAACAGAGACGCGAGGCAAAACAGACAGGGTGGCCTTCCATGACAGCAGCAAATGCATGCAGGCAATGCTCCGACAGGGAGTGACACACAAACAGAACTTAAATACAACACAGGTAACAAGAGGCAGGTGAGTATGATTACACTAATCACGGGCACACAGGAAGGGAGGGGCGAGCACACAGACACGATGACAATCTACACACATAACCAAACTGGGGACGAGACATGACAAGATGTGCTCCTCAGAGCTTTGCAGCTAGATAAAATTCGGACTATCCTTAATCGGTTTTGTAATTCTTTTTGTCTGTGTATCTAAATAAATTCTTTATTTCTACTTTCAGCAATGTTTTGGGTCAATTTTCAGCAACTTTGATGCCTTCATAAGCTTTTGACGAATGGCTTTATTGTAAAGATGACAGATCTAATAAAGCCGAATTTGTCACTGCCACGTTGACACATTAGTTTGTGAGTACCTAAAATGTGGGCAGACATCTACCTCTGTCTTACAGATTCTCATTGACACGAACATTAATATAATCCGACTCACAATACAACACGGTGCACAATGTATTATTTAGCATACCTGGAAAATGTCATCTCAAGTTTACGAGTAGCGTGCCAGACAAGCCATAATGTGAGCTATAACTATTGTCATAATGATGTTTTTAATAGGCTCCAACAGTACACATTCACGTGCACGCACACACATGCACACATACCCACACACACCCACACTGAGCTGCATTATGCATGTTAAATTGTGCAATTGCTGCGCTTCATGTTTGTACTACCTCTGTGTCACTGTTGCACGTGATATCAACATATTACACAAGACAGCCATGTACCTCACAAGAACTCAGTTTAGCAAGAACCAAATTCAGTTTGTTTTTCTTGACTTTTTCTGGAAGTCGTAAACTTTATTTTTCCTCTGCCAGATTGCTTTTCCTTAATATGAGGGCCAGGGTGGTCAACATGTGGCTCTTAGGATGGCTCCAGGTAGCTGTAAATCACTCAACTAACATCTTCAGAAGTTACAAAGAGAAATTTCTCCAAAATGTGGTTGCATCTGAGTCTAATACCGTTGTCACACCACAGTTTGACAATGAATATAATATCATTGGAGGAATGCCACTTGCCACACCAGAGACTCACGCTCCACAACCCGAAACCAATTGACCATACTGTATGGACTTGTTTATCTCTACTCACACCATCAACAAGCAATTCTTCTGATTATTTTTTACTTTAAGGCAAAACACATTTTTGACTGAATGACATAAAACGTATGATTAAGCAAATGTTTCATATCGGCTTCAGGGACGGACAAGGGATTCAGCCAGTATGTGTCACAATACATTCAGAACGTGTTTTTTAATGCCCAGTGACAAGTTGAGCGGTTTAGATTATTAATATGGTTTTGAAATGATAAAACTGTGGGTGATTTGAGACAGAATAGTAAGACATTTACTTACTTTATATGCAAGCGTGCAGGCTATTTACAAAACACCGGCAGTGGGTGTGACTTTGACATCTCACACGTTTTTGGTTTTCCGATTGAATTCATTTCAAGTAGAAGATGTCAATCAAAATATACTGGAGAGACAAGTATTGCAGAGAACATAGAGCTAAGGGCCGACTATTTACATCGAAAGAGAAGAACTACATGTTATGGCAGAGGCAGGTAGATCAGCTCTTATCAATGACATTTAGATCAGATGTGGGTCATTCGGAGGGCTCAACAGATGCACTTCCTTATGTTTCTGTTGTGTGTCACAATATGCCACAGTATTCACCAGGCATAGTGGCTCCCATGGTCAAACTGTCAACAATAGTGGATGTTGAGATACATATCTGTGGAGATGACTCCTGGGGATATTTCTCCTCCGGGGAGTGAAGAGACGGATAAACCACCTGAGTGCAGATATTCCAGAGAAGAGAAAGGCAAGAGAAAGGCAAGTTGAAATCTTTAGAATAGTTGGTGGCTGTTCTCAATTTGGGGCAAAATAATCCCCTTGGAATCAGTTAAGGGATGAATGCAGTATCCTCATCCCTTGGGTGACATTCACATTGTAGTGCGTGATGCGCAATTCAGATTTTTGTTAGAGCAGATTATTTCATGTACTCATTCATAATACAAAAACAAATGCGATTTCCAATGTGAGCGGCATGCCTCCATGAAATAGAGCACCAATTAATGTCAAATAAAGCAGTGTTTACGGAAGTAGGAGCTCGTCACAGATTGAGGAGCATGTAGGTACACATATTGTGGGGAAATGAGACATCACGTTATTGCCGTGCATAACACATGAATTGTCTGCATATCTGAATTATTACTATCACTAAAAATGTCCACTTTATTCTCCATGTTTCAAGTGGGATTAGAAGTAGCACTGGCTACGTTTACACGGACAAGTTGTCTTTAGTTCCATCAGAATTTGGATTAAAATTATCATCGGATGCAGTTTTCATGTACACTAAAAATATCAACCCAATTAGAACTTGGGTGTTCATGCGTCTCACTTGCACAAATCCTTTTGACATGTCAATCAAGTCATCTCACAAATGGTTTCAATGCTGCTTTGCCCTTGATTCAGTGGTATGTCTTAAAACTCGTCCTAGGAGGCTTACTCTTTGGTATAAAACTCGCACACTTAAAAAATTATGAAACAAGCTTGAGCGAAAATGGCATTGAACTAAACTTGAGGTTTTCTATCAGGTATGGTTTGACAGCCTGCTGAAATACAAAGAAGCGCTCATTTTACCAAAAACTAATTATTTCTCTTGAATTATCGGTCTCAAAAAAACAACCCCAAATATTTATTTGATACTGTGGCGTAACAGCAGCAGCTCCCCTCACTCAGCCGACGATTCAGAACAGAAGATTCAGTTCATTAGGGATGAGATTACGGAGACTGTTCCAAAAACCCAGTCAAAACCTGTGGTTATGGAAGAATATAAATAAGGCTGACAATCATGTGACAACCCTCTTCGATTTTAAAAATGTGTCCCTTGAAAGCCTTACACAACTGGTTAGTGCGGTAAAACAGACAACTTGCTTACTCGACACGCTTCCTGGCAAACTCGTTAAAGAACTATTTCAGATTTTAGGACCATCCGTCTTAAATATAATTAATGAGTCTGTCTCCTCTGACTGTGTGCCCACAACAGCCTTTCAGACCACTATTATTCAATCATTATTTAAGCGACCAAACCTCGACCCAGACTATCTCAGTAATTATATCTTCAAATCTCCCGTTCATTGCAAAATTTCACGAAAAAGTTGTAGCGCAACAATTTAATGATTATATGATTGCTAACAATCGATCTGAACCTTTTCAGTCTGGTTTTAGAGGTGACGACTCTACTGAGACAACCCTTGCTAAAGTATGTAGTATCCCAAAATATTATTAGGTCGCCTTGAAACCTAGTTTTTTTGGGGTCAGCACTCTTCTGGTTTAGTTCTTATCTCTCAGAGAGGACCCACGACACGACTGCTGAGTTTAATAATGTGGCATGTGGTGTCCTGCAGGGATCGGTACTTGGAACTATACTGTTCAGTATTTACATGCTTCCGCTTGGAGATATTATACGTAAATATATATCTATATATGTTATTTATTTATTTAATTATTTATTTATTTATTTATTTATTTATTTATTATTTACATTAACGAACATCAGTACAAAAAGAAATGTAAATATGCCAGATTATAGCTACAAATCCGTAGTCCCCAGGCCTGCTCAATACATAGGAAAGAAAATATAACATACAAATAAATAAATAAATAAATAAATAAATAAATACATACATACATCATACATACATACATACACACATGTAGGACAGCTTCTAATAAACCATCTGATTAGTAAATTAAATGACTTAAAATGTTTTAATTTTTGCAGTAATATTGTTTAGCTTAGAAGAAAGCAATCACATTGAGAGGGAGAGCGAGAGAGGGGGAGAGAGAGAGAGAGAGAAAGAGTGCGAGAGAGAGAGCCCTCAGACTCTGGAGGAGGCTCTGATTCTCTACATCAGGGGTGTCAAACTCATTTTTTTGGCGGGCCACATTGTCGTCATAGCGTCTTTCGGAGGGCCATTATGACTGTCAACCCAAATAAATGTATGAGCACCTCATATTATATACAGTAAGAGCTACAAAACAAACTCGTTTTCGAATCAGGCGAGTAAAAACTGGTCAAATAGTTAAAAAAAAAGATATTAAAAGTGAAGACAATTTGCAATTCTAGTAATGACACACAAATATGATGCACAATTTGTCTTCGCGGGCCACATAAAATGATGTGGCGGGCCGTATCTGGCCCCCGGGCCTTGAGTTTGACACCTGTGCTCTACATACATACAGTACGTGTAGTGTCAGGATCGGAATGGAGCAGGGTTTATTGAGGGAAAAGGTAGTTGGAAGGGAGGATGAGGGGAACAAGACCAACAGAACCGGCAAACTAACATAACTTAAGGGACCGACCGACAGACTGGCTAACCGAAACAGAACTGACAAAGACAGGAACCAAGAAACAAGAAGACATGAGACGAGAAGACATCAACGATCCGACAGGGGAGTGAGGGGCAGACAGGACTTAAATACGAGACAGGTAACGAGAGGCAGGTGACTGTGATTCGTACTTTGATTGTTAGTAGACACAGGAAGGGAGGAGCGAGTACACAGACGCAGACAGAAACCATGACAACCTACGCATAATAAAACAACCGGGGACGAGTCGTGACATGTAGGACAGCCTCTAATAAACCATCTGATTAGTAAATTAAATGACTTAAAATGTTTTAATTTTTGCAAGTAATATTGTTTTGCTTAGAAGAAACCAATCACATTGAGAGAGAGAGAGAGAGAGAGAGAGAGAGAGAGAGAGAGAGAGAGAGAGAGAGAGAGAGAGAACTCTGGAGGAGGCCCTGATTCTCAGGCCACTTGAAGTCTTGAAGGTCTGAACAAGGTAGACACAGGCGGAGGGGCTAGTCCATGTAGCGCTTTATAGATGAAGCATAAATACTTAAAATCCATAATAAATTCAAAAGATTCCGCTTGTTCACAATACTAAATACATGAAAAGAATGAGGTTTTTGGTCAAAAACTTTAAGGGGATCAATCGACATAAACTCACCCTCGTAGTCGGAATAAAATCTTAATCGGAATGGGCTTGATTTTATATTACCGTAATTTTCGGACTATAAGTCACGTTTTTTTTCATAGTTTGGGTGGGGGGGGCGACTTATACTCAGGAGCGACTTATATGTTTTTTTTCACAAATTTTTACTTGATCATTAACACATCACTTACTTACAAGTATAGTTGACCACTTCACATGTTGTTTTTAGTATAGTTGATCACTTCACATGCTTTGATACCTTTATCTTGAACATATTCAAAACATGAAAAATAGAGAGAAAAAATCTAATAAAGTAATTAACACTTTAAAGCGCCATATACTCTGGACATGTCCTCTGTCACCAGGATGACATAAAGGACGAGAAATTTGATCGATGGATTTAATGATTTGGAGTGACACAAATGGTTTGATAATATTGTTGTTTATGTGATAGTTATTTAAAATATAGTTTATATATCGTTGTATGGGCCTGTGGAATAATTTGAACTGCGGCGCGGCACACGGCATTGTTGACAAAGGACGATCGATGGATTTAATGAATTGGAGTGACACAGATGGTTTTATAAATGTGTTATTTATGTAATAGTTTTTTTTAAATAACTGAATGTTACGTCAGGCCCGTTCTCAGCTCCTCGTTTGTGTTTGTCACGTTAGCATACGTTTAGCCTGTTGTTGCTCGTTCATGTCTGTTCTTGGTGTTGGATTTTGTCGAATAAATTGCCCCCCAAAATGCGACTTATACTCCGGAGCGACTTATATATGTTTTTTTTCAGATTTTTGGGCATTTTATGGCTGGTGCGACTTATACTCCGGAGCGATTTATAGTCCGAAAATTACGGTATATAAGATTATATAAGATTATTTTGAATGGGGAGTGTAAATGAAGCATTTTTATTCCAATCAGGCTTTTAAATCAAATAAATATGTTTCAAAATTAAAATAGGAAAGATGTAAATGTGAAATGATGAATGTACCTTTAGGGATGAATTAGATATTTTGGGGTTAGGGTTAGGGGTTAGGGCCATTTGGTCACATCAAGAAAATGAAAACATTTTTATGGCTCTGCACTTACATGAGCAAAATAAAAAATGCATTCACACTTCACACTACAAATTTGCACTGCGAGCTATGTTTAAGGATGGCTAATGCTTGGAGGCTGGAGAAGCGCACTCATGTTGAGAGTTGTGGAGTAATGACATAGAGAGGATTGATGTGTGACACGTGTTAATGACGTGACCGCATCTTTAATTGCCATTTCCAAGTAATGACGTCACCAAAGAATCATCAGTTCACCACATCTCTGATTTCTGGCAAGAGGCCCAGACGTAAACAAGAATAAAGTATGGAGGAGGTTGCAAAATTTAAAAAAAAATTAGATTTGACCATAGACCATTAAGCTTTGCATACATTAAGGACGACATGAGTCCTACTTATCGGAAATAGAGTTTCAGCTTGAGAGGTTTCAGGGGAACACAAAAGCCCCACATAAACAGATTGATGTTGCTGGCACTCCAGCTCAGCAGCCGTTTTATCCATGCTTGAATGTGAAATATTCTATTGTACAACAGTGTCAATGGGCTGTTTGTTACTGTATGTTCTGGAGTGATTGAAAAAACTAAAGTGGGGGAGCAAAAGGTGGTTTGAAGCCTCATCACTAAGAAAATGATTCTTATTCAAGATATTGAAAACTGATTACAGAAAAAGATTACCAACAGTTTGTTGACAGGGCTTAGGTTCTAAGCCTTAGGAGGTAACTCATTATACACCCTATGTACCCTTATCCGTAGATCAGAGGCGTAGCCAAGCCGGGGCGAGCCGGGGCGGCGCCCCGGTTAGGACTCCCTGCGCCCCGGTTGAAAAAATAAATAAATAAATAAAAAAAATAAAAAAAGGCAGTTTTTTTCTTTCGGTCTTGCGCGAATGTGCTTGCGCTATTCTATGTGCGCGATGTTATCCATTCACCGTTTGCCTCCCGGACCCGGATGTTGTTTTAGCGATCAGCGAACGGCGTGGGTGATGTTCGATTTTTTTTCCTGTGGGCGTGCGCCCCTACTGGAAAAATTCCTGGCTACGCCTCTGCCGTAGATAGTTCCTTCATTCTTTTTCAAATAGTGGGAGAAATTATAGGGCACAATAAAGCACTGCCCAGACAGCATTTTACAATACACAGTACCAAATAAGGAGCAGTTATATGATATCCTGACAGAATGTCTGCCCTCAATTACTGCATATCTCAAATATTTGATGTCTTTAGTAGGAGTGCCAGGGTCCCTATTAGAGCAATATTATCTATGTGACGCACAACACGTTTTTTCTATTTGTTTTTAGATAAAGGCATACTGCATTCTGCAGTAACAATTTGGGGCAGAGGTGGCGGGTGCAAAGGTCAGTGGGGCCGAGTTACGAAAGGATTGTGTTGCTTTTGCTTGGCATTAACCGGTAAAATTGGAGCAAGATTCACAAAGCACGCACCTCTGATGGAATGCGTCACTCATTACAATGCCAAGCAGAGTGCATTTCGGTGCATCGGTGGTATTTGCGCGTAATTGGCGGAGAAATTGCCCACCTATATGCAAATAAGCCTCAATGATAAACAACGTCAAATTCACTAACACCAGTGCTAATAGCCACACATAGTTTTGGGTCACAAACTATGCCTACAGAAAGGTGGTATCTTTTGCTCTGAGCAATGTGAGGGAATGTTCCATCCATTCTGGGCAGTTCGGCCCAGGACAGTCAGATGCACGCACCCTTTGCACCGCTGCAGTCAGGCTCACGTTCTGATCATTAAAGTTTTTGATAATAATAATAATAATAATAATAGTAAAACCATACAATGTTCATTAAAAGAACAATAGGAATTTGAATGAGCAATGTCATCCACCCATCCGTCCACCCCATTCAATCAACACGCAGACACACACGCACGCACACACGCGTGCGCACGCACCCGCGCGCACACAGACACACACACACACACACACACAAACGGCAATCAGGTTTTGCAGTTAATGTGATTTTATATACCGGGGTGCTGAAACGCATATTCCTCGCCATTGCTTTTTGTCTATAAAGTTCAAAATGAAGAGTGTGTCCGATTTATGCACCATCAAGACGAATAACAATGTGGCAAGCATTGAGACGAAGGCAGTTTATTGTGATAAGAACTAAAGAGAAGCAAGCTGACCGTGCCACAAAAAGAGCCAGAGTCGGGGGACAGTGCTTTTCAGAGAGACGATACAGAGCAGAAAACAGAGACAGAGAAGGCTGCAGGCCGAAGGCAGAGGAGGCTGCGCGTGAAATGCAAGCATCGTGTGATACACAGACAGAGAATTACTTGATGTTGGAAAAAGAATGGACTGCATAATTGATGAGTGTGCGTGCGTGCGCGTGCGTACGTGTGTGTGTGTGTGTGTGTGTGTGTGCGTGTGTGTGTGCGTGCGTGCGTGCGTGTATGCGTGTGTGTGCTCAAGTGGTTCCATTATAGATGATGTGTCCTTGAAGATTAACTTTTACTTATATTTATTTGTCTTTCTCCACAAACATCTGCAAATTGACAATAAAGCAGACTTTGACTTTGATTTTCCAAAAAGACACACCAATGCAGCCTGACGTGAAGACATTTCCAGGGACCTTGAAGGGAGACAGAAGGAGGAACTTCAAGGGAGCCTGTTACCATATCCACCCCTGGCTAGAATATTTAAAACAGTTGGACTCTGCATATTGTTATCCGAGTCGGCGCATTTTGCCCCAGGTTGAATCTGCCCCTCTGACAAAACTCTTGGCACCAGCCAAGCCCCTGCAGTAAAAATGGTCAACAACTAATATTGAATTGTTGAATTTCTGTGTAATAGGTAATAGGACTTACAGCAGGCAATGACAATGCTGGAAGTACCAAAAGGATTCTAAAAGACATTATACAAAAGCGCACACCTCAGAAATCTAGAATGAGCAATCCCTGCACAGAATAAGGGCTCATACGTTCCTGGAAGCACACAAATTAAATTTATTCGACATGTTATGATTTTGTCTGGCATATCTGACATATTTTTTGTTGACGTAGCAGCCTACCAGGAAGTCAAAATGGAGATTTTACATCTGGTTAGACCCATGGATAATAGTTAGATCGCACCTCAACAAGATGTATCTTTCGCTGTTACAAAAAAGCCTTGAATGCCCATTCAAAGAAAAAGGACGCGAGCAGCAGAGAAAATCTAATGGCTCACCGGCAACTTAGTTTAATCAAGCTGTTGTCAATAAGTTTGCCAAAAATAACACAAAATCACTTTGCCATTTCCTAGGCTCGTGTCTGACGTCATAACACCGCTCATCTCGAACAGAATATTTTTTTTAGTGAATGTATCACTGAACCGCTTCTCCTCATAAGGGTTGCAGGCGTGCTAGAGCCTATCCTAGCCAATTTTGAGCAGTAGTCGGGGGACACCCTGAACTGGTTGCAAGCCAATTGCAGGACGAAAATAGACAAGCAACTATTCGCAGCACTCACAATCACACCTACGGGCAATTTGGAGTGCTCAATCGGCCTACTATGCATGTTTTGGGGATGTGGGAGGAAACCGGGGAGACCTAAAGGGAACCCACGCAGGCATGGGGAGAACATGCAAACTCACACAGGAAGACCGGAGCCGGAATGGAACCCACAACCTCCGCACTGTGAGGCAGACGTGCTAACCAGTGCTAACCAGTGTCACCGTGTTGCCATTTTACTTTATCATCCTCATTATTATTGTTGCTGTACGTTTCATTTTTGTGTACATCTCCGTTCCAGCTACATTCTTTTCAAGTCCTCTAAATCAGTGGTCCCCAACCACCGGGCCGCGGACCGGTACCGGTCCGTGGGTCACTTGGTACCGGGCCGCGGAGCCGCACAGGAAAAAAAAAAAAAAAATCTTTTTTTTTTTTTTTCATTGACATCAATTCATTCAGGTTAAGACGCTCGTCCCGGTCACGTGACATGTTTCCCCAGTCGAGCCCGCAAAGCTAGCAAAAATGAGTAAGAATTTATTTTGAAAAATATAAAAAATTTGGCGAATCTCTCCCAATTACATCTGTCGGTGCATCTGAAAAATAAGGACTCTTGACACAGGGCGCTCGTCTCGGTCACGTGACATGTCACCACAGTCAAGCCCGCGAGGCAAGCAAAAATGAGCAAGAAACAGAGAAGTTTGGAAAGCTTCTTCGGAAAGGGAAAAACGTCCAATGAGGACACTGAAGAAGAAGAGGCTACGACTTCTAAGAAAAGGAAAGCTGCATTTAAAAGAACATTTCTGGAGTCCTACTTAAAATATGGATTTATCGCCACAGGTGACTCTGACGCGCCAAGTGCATTCCGCATATGTGGCGAAAGGCTAGCTAACGAGGCAATGAAGCCTTCAAACCTGCTTCGGCACATGGAGACCAAGCATCCTGCATTTAAAGACAAACCTTAACCACTTCGGGTGTCATTGTCTCCGATTACGCCTAGATGGGAACGGCTCATTTCTGAGAAAAGAGCTCGGTGCTCCCACTAATTCAACGTTTTATTCTTATGTGGTTTATATTTGTTTTTATGCCAGTCGTATCATTTTATTTCATCCTATTTATATATATAAATATTTAAATAATAAATATATAAATATATTTATTTATATAAAGGCCGGTCCGCGAAAATATTTCTGACACGTAACCGGTCCGTGGTGCAAAAAAGGTTGGGGACCACTGCTCTAAATAATAAAGTTGTTTTCTTTTTATATTCACTGGAGAGCCTCCACTGCCATGACTGTTAAACTGAGTCGTGACCACATGTTTGGTTGCCTGTTGAAACGGAACTCCACAAACTACATTACAAATTGTGTACTACAACAGTAACTATCAAAAGAGTTTCGCAATGCAATGGGAAAGATTTTTTTTCTTTATGTCAGATGACTTTGGAAGGGGAAGCAGTGCACTCTCCTGTCAATGTTCCAAGCGTATAGAGAGACCAGCGACCATTAACTATCACATTTCTGTAATTTACACTTTGTGGATCCAGAAGTGGTGGGGATGATTCGGACTGGCAGCAAACCGGATGGCAGCCCAAAAATGTACCATTCACCGCGATGCCTGGACCACTAAATGCTGCGGCAGAGCTGGTCTGACTCTAGCGCAACAAGGAAAATAGGAGAGAACCCAAACCTATAGAAGAGGCCAAACAAAAAGCAGTTGGGGGCAGAGGATAAAATTGTCTGCCATAACAAACTTATGATGCTACTTCCATGGCAGGACAAGAGTGTTGTGTCACCACCCTGCCGCAAGGAAACCATTGAGATGTGAAAAAAAGGAGCGAGGAAAAAAGTCAATGTGTCATTGAATACAATGCACACATTATTGGGGTGGACAGACTTGATCAAAACACTACCCTTACATGCACAGATCCCTGAACTGGCTTGAAAATTTTGTTGCAACTTATTTGAGCTGAGCATGTTCAATGCACATGTTCTGTTCAGAGCCAGACATCCAGGGGATGCAAAGTCTCTCCTGAATTGTATGATGTCAGCAGAGGACCACAAAACCGTACACGGAGGAAGAAGCTACAGCAGACGTTGAGGAGGTGGCTGTTGGAAAAGGCCCATAGCATATTGTAGGGCCCCAAAGACTGACCCACCAAGTCGGCTTGAAGGACCTTTGTCAAACATAAAGTACAATATTTGACCCCCACGACCAAAAAAAGCCACGCGGCAGCGAAAATGCTGTGTCTGCCAGCACAGTCGCACACTCACTGATCTCACACACTTGTGTATATGTTCAATTCAGTAGTTCAATGGATTGTGTGCAAACACAGTTTTATAGTGTTGTTTTTGTTGTTGTATATCAGGGGTGTCAAACTCTTTTTTTTCGCGGGCCGCATTGTCGTCATAGCGTCTTTCGGAGGGCCATTATGACTCATGTCAACTCAAACAAATGTATGAGCACCTCATATTATATACAGTAAGAGCTACAAAACAAACTGACAAATAACTCGTTTTCAAATCAGACGAATAAAAACTGGTCAAATAGTTTAAAAAAATGATATTATTAAAAGTGAAGACAATTTGCAATTCTAGTAATGACACACGAATATGATGCACAATTTGTCTTCGCGGGCCACATAAAATGATGTGGCGGGCTGTATCTGGCCCCTGGGCCTTGAATTTGACACTTGTGTTGTATATAAAGAAAAACATTTATGCTTACAATGCATGCTTTTACAAAAAGCTTCTTTTCTCAGTTTTTTTGCTATTTCAAATACTGATTGCTAATGAAGGAGAAAGATCGAAACAATTTTTTTCTGCTGAAAGAGGATAGTCTAATCTTTATTTTGGAAGCGTCCATGTTTATATAGCAACAGAACACAATATTCTGTGCACTGGCGTAGCCAAGCCGGGGCGAGCCGGGGCGGCGCCCCGGTTAGGACTCCCTGCGCCCCGGTTGAAAAAAATCGAGCTTTTTCGATTCTTCATTTTCATGCCGTTTTTTTCTTTCGGTCTTGCGCGAATGTGCTTGCGCTATTCTATGTGCGCGATGTTATCCATTCACCGTTTGCCTCCCGGACCCGGATGTTGTTTTAGCGATCAGCGAGCGGCGTGGGTGATGTTCGATTTTTTTTCCTGTGGGCGCGCGCCCCTACTGGAAAAATTCCTGGCTACGCCACTGATTCTGTGGGATTGAGGGGGTTGCTCCATCGAAAATGACTGGTCTTAAATGATTTAATGGCAGTAGGTGGATTCACATGTAATTGAATTACAATCTGTGTGAGGTGTGTAACAGAAAGAAACAACGCGCCTGAATAAGTATGAATACCAAGTAAAGAGAAATGTGAAGACACAACTCATATGACACGGGCTAACCCTACCAAATGTGATAACGCCACTGTCTGTTTTCAGCACTAATTCCAGGGAATTTATTAAAGCTCGTTAGACGTAAGCAAGGCAGAATTCACAGAAGTGGCAAGGACTACAAACATGTTTAACACATTTTTTGGAAATACGTATGTGTGTAATATTTCACACAACCAGAATACAGTGGAGCCTCGGTTTTCGACCACAATCCGTTCCAGAAGGCTGTTCAAGAAGTGAATCGTTCGAATTCCGAATCATGTTTGCCCATTACAAATAATGGAAAATCCGTTCCAAGCAAAAATAAAAACGCCTTTTTTAAGCATTTTTTTCATTTGCGCATTTTTGTTCGATCGCGCAACTGCAGCGCACCGCCGAACGCGCAACCGTAGCGCGTCGCCGACCGCGCAACTGCACCGCGCTGGTCGCATTATTGTGACAGAGCCGTCGCTAAAACTAATGGACTTTCCAAAATTTAAGTGGATATCAGTGCGCAGGGAGCTTAATTTGGTCCGATCGCGCAACCGCAGCGCGTCGGGCGCTCACTGTCGCATTGCTTTAGGAGCGTCTTTGTGTTTTAGGATGGCTTTACTGCTCCCACTTGCTTCCTTTGGAGACATGATTAGAGTTGATGCAATCCTCAGAGTAACGAGAACGTAATAACGAGCAGAGTCAGTTGGCATGCAGGTCTTCTCGGCTCATCTCGCGAGGTTCGACAACCGAATTTCATCCGCCATCCGAAGCAAAAATATCTCGAATTTTTTGTTCGAATACCGATTTGTTCAAGAACTGGGACGTTCGAAAACCGAGGCTCCACTGTACTTACTTCATGTCAGTTGTACGTATATAGTGATCCCTCACTACTTCGCGTTTCGTTTATCGCGGCTTCACGACATCGCAGATTTTTTTTCCAAATTAAAAAAACATGTAAAAGTCAAAATAAAACTTCTAAATTGAGGAAACGTGTCTAACCTTTAGGACAATTTAGAGTCTTCAATTCCAAGAGCCGATTCAGTTTTTGGTTCACATCTCATCCTTAGCACCAACCAGTCATCCATGCAGCTGCATCAATGCAGTATTTCTAACAGCATTAACATATTCGCTGAACAAAACGGGGCTATGTAAAATGCTACGCAAAAAACACAAACGCTGTCAAATAGCGTAGACATCCCTCCATCAAAATCTGGGCTGCCACGCACATGCTGCAGAGAAGGCGCAACCATCAAGCACAGATCTCGCTCCTTTGAGGAATGCCATGGACAAAATGCTGTAGAAGTCCACAGAGGGTCAATACATAGGACATAAAACACGTAGTAACAAAAATGACAAAAAAAACAACAACAAAACAATAGAGTCTTGAAGACATCCTAAAGACAACTGCCACTACGGCGCCATCTTGAAGGAAACAATTCAAACAGTTTGGAAGTTTGGCTTCTCTAAAGTGATATTCCTCCACTAGGCTTTGCAAGTTTTATAGGTCACTATTGTATTTAGCTGTCAAATAAATGTCATCATTTTTCTAGGGCTAAACCTTATTCTTTAGAGAACTTTAATATTGTAGTAATTGTCACCTTAATATGTGGCCACTGTGAGTTACACTCCATTAAAGGTGTTAGCATTTAAAACGGCATCTGATTAGTTTTATAATGATCATTTCATTAATCATTTTAGTTCACATATGTATTGAGCTTACAATGAAATAGTGTGGCGCACTGCTCTCCAAACCACCCGACTCATGTACTTCTACGCAGCCATTCAAGCACATGATGATCCGCGAGAGCACTCCTTTATGTTGCATCTCATTTGAGAGTGTCGATGAGCAATTCTGTCCCTTTTTTTTCGAGAGAAGATATGATTGGTACTTATTCAGTGCATGTGGCACTGCTCCACATCAAAGCCTGGAGAAGCCATTGAGAGTAAAAAAATCATTGCCAGATACAAAAGTGGCAGCAGCATTTTCACTTGCTAGAACTGCTGAATTAAGAATACACAATTAATTATATTCCTTTTTTATTTCAAAGGTTTCTGTGAGTTGGTTATATTACAAACAACTGCATGATGCACTTTTCCACTACAGTATTTCTTATTATATACAGTACATATGTGATGTTTTATCGTTCATCACAGGACTTCCATCAATTATCATCACATGCACAAACATCATATTTATATACACTTCAACAATAAAGTTATATGTTTTTTCATCTCATAAATATCATGATATTTCTTTTTTTATGCATAAAGAGTGAACAGGAGGAAGAATACAGGAGCCTTGGTGGAGGATGTAAAGAAGGGGCATCCAACCTACATCCCACAGGCTATTTATAGACCACTGTCCATTTTATACTGAAAATAACATTCAACACATCCTGCACCACTATAAAAAGAAACTACAGCGACTAATAATTGATTTTATACTGAGTTTTGACATACTATTTAGAACTAAAATCGTAAACAAAATTTCTCTTCAAAATGGTCCATCCGTCTGTTCATTTTCTTCGGTCAATGGGGCAACAACTTAAGCAGGCAAGCTCAGACTTGCCTCACTCACTCCAGTCATTCTCTCTTCTGAGAGACTCCACAAGCATTCCCTGGCCAGCTGGAAGACTGTGCATTGCACATCTAGAAGACATCATAATTACATGCTGGAATCACCTTATCTGTCTCTTCTCAATTCAGAGGAGCAGCAGCTCAAATCTGAGCCCCTACTGAATATACCAGCTTCTCACCCATTCTCAAAGGGAGCAAACCCAGACACTCACAAGGAAACTCATTTCACCCTCCTGTATCCGGGAGCTCATTCTTTTGATCATAACCCACAGCTCATAACCACAGGTGAGGAGTGTAGGAAAGTAGATAAATTGAGAGAGCTTTGCCTTTCAGTTCAGCTCCTTCTTTACCACAATATACTGATGCAGAGTCTGCAAACACTGCACCAATACGTCTGTCAATCTCCCACATCATTCGTCCCTCACGTAAACAGTACCCCGATGTACAATGGAGCAAAAACGTATGTCACCGATTTTGCAAGTTCTCCCAATTAAAATAATGAGAGGGTTCTGTAGTTTTCACCATCGGCACATTTTAACAGCGAGAAACAGAATTTGAGGAAAAAAATCTCAAAATTGCATTTTAGAATTTTTAAAGAATTTCTTTTAAATTATGGCGGAAAATAAGCATTTGGTCAATAACAGAAGTTTAAGTCAATGCCTTGCAATACCTATAATGTTCTTGGAATGCCACTCACCATTCATCTTCCTCCAAACATCATGAGTTGAGTTGAGTTTGTGCCAAAATGTTCTATTTCGGTTTCATTTGACCAAATGATATTCTCCAATCCTCTTCGCCCATATGCTCTCTGGCAAACTTCAGATTGGCCTGAACAGGAACCTGCTTAATTTGATTTCCGGTTGGCATAGTGTGTGGTAACCTTTGTTACTTTGGTCCCAGCTCTCCGCAGGTCATTCACCAGTAAAGATGTGGAATTTTTGCTCACCGTGCTCATGATCATTCTGATCCCACTGGGATGTTTATCTTGCATGGAGCCCCAAACCAGCCCTTGAATGTCTGTTATCGACCAAGTACTTATTTACCATATATATAGTACATATATACCATAATTTACAAATAAATTCTCAAAAGAAAGCCTAAAATGTGATTTTATTTCCACATTCTGTGTCTTACAGTTGAAATATACTTATGATGAAAATTTCAGAGCTCTGTGGTCTCAGATTCAGAGGAGCTGATTCTCATTCCAACACGCTCAGTTGCAAATTGCTCCACTGTGAGTTGAAGATTGTGCCTTGATTAAAACAACAGAACGATATTATTTGCAAAAAAAATACTGAAGGTACCAAGCCGGACACCCTCAATGCCTCTGCGACGCCTCGGAATTCTGTTGATAAAGGTTATAACCAAATCGGCAGCTTTGGCGAAGTACTGTAGCATTAAATTCATCAATATAACCATCCATCTGTCCATCCGTCCATTCATACAATCAATCAATCAATCAATCAATCAATCAATCAATCACCATCAGGCATATCGGACCAAGCTTAGATGAGAGTGAGACAAGAGAGCTCTAAAAGAATATTATATATTGTAACTGTGCTGTTAATGAAATGCAATTATTTATTATTAAATTAATTATTAGCATACTTTATATTATAAAGAATATATTATATTGGATGCAAAGGTAGTAAGTGGCTATGCAATTTTAACAACTGTCTTGGACAGAATTTGTTTTCCTTGCCTTTTTGTTTGTAACTTAATTCAGCCCGAAATAGGAGACAAGGAAATAAGTTCTCTCCTTTTGTTTGGTTCATATAGGAAAAAATATTACATAGTACAACAGGCCCTTGGTTTCAGCTAAATAAACCACAAGCAATTTTCATCAATGTCCATATGTCTGACTAATTTGACTCTGACTGTCAAAGGTAAAAGCCAGCGGGCAATTGGCTTGTAGTGCTCTGTGTGGAATAATTCTTAACATGAATTCAAGTCACAAATCCACTCGAGGTTAGCAACAGAAAAAAGGGAAGGGCAATCAAGACCAAACTTTATTTAAGATGTTAGAGTTGTTATGAATCTAACCTAAGAAGCAGAATAATGCACTGCAAACTGCGAACTGCTATACAGCGCTTGCATTCGATTTGTGCATGATCTTTGTAATAGTATGATTTTTAAAATAATATTTTTGGATGTGTTTGTATTACACAATATTTCATCTTCAAAGCATTCTTACAAACAAGAAATGCATTGGTTGAAAAACTAAACAACTAAATCAATGAATAAAATTTAACCAAGTCCAAAAAACTTCAAAAAACTAAATGAAAAATAACTCAAATGATAAATCGAAAGCTATTATAACTCTAAATAGAAGTGTTAAGGTAAGTAGGTGACAACAATTGACAAGACATTGTGTCAAAAAACAGCGAGTGAGCCATAACGCAGTACCATAACGCACAGTACCATAACGGAGTCAGTTTAAGACGTTGTCTTTCATAGAAAGCTTTTACTATTTAAGGAAGTTGTTGAGCATGACGTGACATTTTCTTTTTTTCACACGATCGCTTAATAACTAAAATGTTACATGACAATGTTTGGCACAAAAGCAGTTGTGGCATTTGACAGTTTTGCAGCAGATAAAATCAACAGTTATAGAAAAAACACGTTGTACAAGTAAAACTCCAGTTTTTAAAATTCAAAAAGAAGGGACAGACAACTGAAAGACACACACACACACACACACACACACACACACACACACAAACACACAAAACAAGTAGTATATTAGAAATAGCTTGAAGCATCAAAAAGCATGAGCATCTAGGTTGTCATAAGAAATGGCTATTCCGTGTTCTCCCTTTGCTTAGTGTGCAGTAGATGGTGGCCTTTGACCTCCCAGTTGAATCCAAGCCTCACATCCATCATCAAATGCAGACACCTGAACATGACAGTGTATTCTTAGCTCATCCATCACAACACGAGATTGTAGCTAGGTACCTATATACTCTTCACGCAGCCATTTAATTAACCAGTACAAGTTGGAGAGTGGTTTGTAATGAGGAGATTAAAGACTATTTATTGGCTGGTGATTTTTATGCAAATTTGACAAAGATTTCACAGCTCACAAAAAGCACACGCTGACCCATTCATAATCACAGGGCGAATGTGAGATTAGTGACCAGGGGGCAAGACTGCGAGCTGCATGAGTCCACTTAAAGACAATTGGGCTACAAGATTCAAGATGTCATGTGTTTCACGTCCTTACTCAGGAAGCGGCAAAATCAGGACAAATTGTCCTTTTGTATATTCCGAGCCTACAACCTCAGCAAGGGAACACCAATGGCCTGGGGGGAAGTTGCAGATAGGTAGGTAGCAGGTTGAGGCGTTAAAACTGATGAAAATACTGCAAATTTACATTTCATAAGAAAGTGATAGACATTTTACGGAAGCAATGAGACAAAGTTTTAAATTTATGATTTATATTTGTATTCTAGGTTGAGAGAGAGCAGAAATGTATCTGCTGCTTTAACGAGTGGTGGCATAACACTGTGTAGCACACTTTTTATTTTAATGTATTTTTAATGTATAGCCATAGTATAAATGAAAAGTACCAAAACATTTGCTGGGCTAAGAATTTAAAATTTTCATACACCAGTACTTAAATAAAATCTTCACTATGAATCTCAATTTAAAGGATGTAATGAAAGCAATCAAATTATATTTAGATTCATATACATTTATGTATTTAGCTTTATTTATTTATATATATATATATATATATACACCGAGGATGTCAGCACCACTAAGAACATCATCACCCGAGCCAACCAACGACCCTGGATGACTGAGGAGGTACGTCATACGCTACGAGCACGGAAGTCAGCCTTCAAGTCTGCGAACAAGGAGGCACTGAGGACAGCGAGAGCCAACTTGAACCGTGCCATCAGGTTAGCGAAGCGAAGCCACAGTCGTAAAATTCAGGATTTTTTTCACGACGCCAATAACACCAGGAGTATGTGGCAAGGCATACGGGCGATCACGGACTACAACTTACCCTCCCCCCCGGTGGGTGAGGTTGATGCTGACTTCCTAAATGGTCTAAATAACTTCTTTGGGCGGTTTGAGGCACTAAACAGCACTCCTGCAGTTAAAACTGTTCCCCACCAGGAAGAGGAGGCACTCTGCCTTGACTCAGCCGACGTGTGGAAGACTCTGAGAAGAGTCAACCCACGTAAGGCCCCAGGCCCCGACAACATACCTGGGCGGGTGTTCAAGGAATGTGCAGGTCAGCTGGCTGGTGTCATCACCGACATTTTTAACATCTCGCTGGGCCAAGCCACAGTGCCAGTATGCTTCAAGGCTGCCTCCATCATTCCGGTGCCGAAGAAACCTCAAATCACCTCATTGAATGACTACAGACCTGTGGCACTGACTCCCATCATGATGAAGTGCTTCGAAAGGCTGCTCAAAGAGTCTCCAGACTCCCCCCAACATTCGACCCGTTCCAGTTTGCCTACCAGCAGAACCGCTCTACTGAGGATGCCATCTCCTCCGTTCTTCACCTGAGCCTGGCTCACCTGGAGGAGAGGAACACCCACGTGCGGTTGCTGTTCCTGGACTTCAGCTCAGCGTTTAACACCATCATTCCACAGCATCTGGTGGAAAAACTGGAACACCTGGGCTTCAGCACCCCCCTTCGAAACTGGCTGCTAGACTTTCTCACCAACAGACCTCAGTCAGTCCGGGTCGGACAGAACACCTCAGATGTCATCACCCTCAGCACAGGCTCCCCTCAGGGCTGCGTCCTGAGCCCCCTGCTGTTCACCCTGATGACACACGACTGCTCTCCCAGGTTCACCACCAATCACATCGTGAAGTTTGCAGACGACACAACGGTGGTGGGCTTCATCAGGGACAACAACGACCTGGACTACAGAGAGGAGGTGGAGCAGTTGGTGGGCTGGTGCAGAGACAATAGCCTGATCCTGAATATGGAGAAGACGAAGGAGATCATCGTCGACTTCAGGAAGAACCAGCCTCACCACGCTCCACTGATCATCAACAGCTCAGCTGTGGAGGTGGTCAGCAGCACTAAATTCCTGGGGGTCCACATCACAGACGACCTCACCTGGACTGTGAACACCACAACACTAGTCAAGAGGGCACAGAAGCGCTTGTACTTCCTGCGGAGGATGAGGAGAGCCCACCTGCCCCCACCCATCATGAGGACGTTCTACCGAAGCACCATAGAGAGCATTCTGACAAGCTGTCTCTCGGTGTGGTGTGGAGGTTGCAGCGCCTCCGATTGGAAGAACCTGAGGAGAGTGGTGAGGACAGCAGAGAGGATCATCGGGGCTCCTCTTCCCTCCATTCAGGACTTGTCATCCCAGCGCTGCGTGTCCCGAGCCCGTAATATTATCAGTGACCCATCACACCCCCACCATGGACTGTTCTCCCTGCTGCCCTCTGGGAAGAGGTTTCGCAGCATCCGCTGCAGGTCCACCAGGGTCTGCAATAGTTTTTTCCCTGCTGTCGTCAGACTGTTGAACATTCAAACGTAGCATTCCTCTGCACACTTGTAAATACTGTTTTTGTCTCCTGCACTGTTTACATACTTTATCACTGCTGCACTTTGTACTCTATACTTATCTTATTTCATATTTTTATATAGAATGTCACTTTTTAACCAGCCGCAATACCACTACATTGTTGAAAGCCGTACGCAACGTAATTTCGTTTTGTGTACACCCAGTGTTGACAAAATGACAATAAAGTTTGTCTAAGTCTAAGTCTAATATATATTAATCAATTAATAGCCAAAAAATAGCCAAGCCCAGGCAGCTATCACCCCCCACCCCCCTTTAAAAAGGTATTTTCCACGTAGCCTACTCCTTTAGATATTTAATATTAACCCTATAATGAGCTTTGTGTGAGTTTAATGATGTTTGGCTTTTCAAAAGATTAAAAAAAAGTAGGATAAACCATAATGACTGGCTTATTTGGTGATGTTTTAGTTTGAGCACATACAGAGAAAAATATATCTAAGTCTTTCCGTTCAGTGTTGCAGTTTGTCAAATAATTGACGAGGTATCAGATGAAGCGTAGATTCCGTTTTATTGGCAATGTGACATCTTGGTCATGATGATAATTTAACGCTTGTCACTGATATTGTATGTGTAAACACCACCCACCGCTCTCTTGGAAAAAAAAAATTGCATTCATGTTTCAGGAAGTATAAGGTAACAATTCCATAGCAGCATGAGGTCAGTTTGCATTCAAGTAAAATCAAAATGTCAGTATTTATTGCAGCAAATCAAATCAGCACATGAGGCACTAACTGTTCTTTGCTCATTAACCTTCCAATCAAGAATGCATCTTTTTGAGATGTTAAATTTAGCACAATTTTCATGCAAACACAGGGAATCAAGACGTCAATCTCTTGGTGGTAGATTAAGAAATATCAGACAGAGAGGCTGTTATAGAAGTCCAGTATGTCAAATACGTGAAGAACTGTGTCCTAAGAGTGCCCTCCTGTGGCTGTACATGGAAGGAACCTTCCCTGAATGTGGCCAATGATTTATTTTAGCCTTGCAACAATAGGGGGAAAATAGTGTTATTTCAATTGGAGGTACTACTTCTTGTGTTGAAATGGGACTCGGGAGACTATTAATCCAAAGTGAATGAGATAAAATGGAGACAGAAGCAACAAATGACTGATGTAGCAGGATAGGTTGGTGCTAAAAGAAAGACTTGTATTATATAAAGAATTGTAGAGGACAGTCAAAATCCAATAAAAAATGAATAATTTGATAAATAGAGGGCTATTTTATGGCCATACATGATTTACAGCTGCAATGACATATTGCATTACTGAAAAAGCATCAAACCGAAAGCATCAAAATCATCTCATATTCTTCTTACTTTGCAAGCAATGTTGCCGTCACCCCAAGGAAGCCTTTTGATCGAGGTGTGTTGGGATTTTCTCCCATGAGGAATAACAGTAGAAGCCTCTTCACTTTTCTGGAAAGGTCAAATATCAGTCAGTTCCTGTCTAGCTGAGGGCTGAAGAAGCAGCAGCACGTAAATCTGTAATGGGCACACTGGAGTATTTTTCTGCTGCCAACTCTCCGTTCTTTGTGAGATCAGAGAATAATATGATTCCTTCATCTGCGATATGAATGTCTCATCTGAATCTCCCCGGTGCAAGTATCCAGTACACACATTGCATGCATGCAGTACTGTGCATAGGCCAATTACATGGAAGCACAGGCACACGATAAATATCAGATTCCAGGGTGGGCCTAAGGTGTTTTTTTTTCCACCTGTGTGGGCGACTAAGCGCTTACCTTCAGATTATTCCCTGACAACTGGATCCAACTCAATTACACAGACCCTGTCACTTATCCAGTAATTAGTGGCATTTAAACGAAATAAAAGATGTTCATTGACTTATACAACGACTTATGGACTTCTTCAATGAAGGGTAAATGATGAAAGGTGCATATAATAATAATTGTGCGTGTGCGTGTGTGTGTGCGTGCGTGCGTGCGCGTGTGTGTCTGTGTGCGTGCGTGCGTGTGTGTGTATATGTGTGTGTATTAAATTAACCTCATGGCAACGTCACCAAACGACTTCCGAGTGAATTCATCATTTCCAAAGGGGGGGATGAGAAGAAGAATGTCTTGATTGTCATTGTACAACTGGTATACGTATTTCTTAGAAAATAAATAAAAATTGCCCTTAATAGTACTGTAATTTCCGAACTATAAGCTGCTACTTATTGCCCAAGCTTTGACCCCTGCGGCTTATATTCCAGGGTGGCTTATCTATGGATTTTTCACAATTTTTATGATATTGTAAGAGGATTTCTTTTGGTAATGCAGGTAATAGAAATGAGGACAGTTCATCCAACACCTGCGGCTTATAGTCTAGTTATAATAGTAGTATAATGTAGTGCTTTATCTACATCATACGTTGCTCAAAATATTTTAAAAAGCCAGATATTCATTGATTTGAAAAAGTCTTAAGCAGATGGGGTTTTTTTTGTTTTTGTTTTTCCTTAAGTATCAAATCACACATTTCATTGTGGCCAACGGTAGAATCTAGGGCTGTTATTGCACAGCTCTTTCTTGGGAGGATTTTCCGAGACCATAGATACCATATAACAGCTATTGTTTGTGTTTGGCTTCATTCATTATAACTCATTGAATTATTTAGCTATTTTGACGCAGATTGGGTTGTTACAAACATCAGACATGCACCTACAAATCAAGCCACGTGTCATTTTATAATCAGGACATTAACAAAGAGACCATCACAGGACTCCCAACTATCGATCCATTTTCTGAACTGGTGATTGATTTGGTCCAATTTTACATCCATCCGCTCGTATTGTGTCATCCTATTTGCTAGTCAGTGCAAAGCTAACCTGAGCATTTGTGTACCCGCTTCCTCCAGCCTTATCCCACAAGTGATCCAAATTCTCTTTGGTGGCTGTCGCAACTGTGTGACAGACTAGCAGTGAAGTAAATAAAGAAAAGGCATTGATGGGCTTCATAGACAATACAGTCATTACAACAGGGTCTGAAGCAGCATCTGGAAAGAATATAAACGTGTAACTATATGTTGTCACTTGCCACTTTTATTTGATCCTAGCTCACTCTACATTATTAAGAAGCAGGATGTTTTTTAGAAGGAAGCAGGTTATTTCCTCAACTGCCATTTCCCCCACAAGCTGTTCTGTAATTGTCAGAGAACTAGTACTATTACAGTGATCCCTCGCTACTTTGCGTTTCGTTTATCGCGGCTTCACTACATCGCGGATTTTTTTTCCAAATTAAAAAAACATTTGAAAGTCAAAATACAACTTCTAAATTGAAGAAGCATGTATCTAACCTTTAGGACAATGTAGTATTGCTCCAAATGTTGGTTTACATTCCTTTAGAAGGCCGTATTCGCGTGTTAGCGGAAATATTCTAATTCGCGATCATGCTAACTGGTTAGCCTGCCTAGTACTTCTTGTTGGTGACCGTACTTCGCAGATTTCACTTATCACGGGTGGTTTTTGGAACCAATTATCCGCGACAAACGAGGGATTACTGTACTTCACTATCCTCACATCAAATCATGCACGCACATGCCTAGTTAGATACAACGCTGATGACAGCAGGTGAAGTACCTGTGAAATATCATGTTCACTCCCCGTGCCAAACTTAGCAATTTGTATTGTTAATATGGTTTTGAAAAGTAAATCTGTTAATGATTTGTGACGCAGGTGAAACGTATACATTCGGTGGACTCAAACAGTTCACATTTTTCTTTGTAAATAGCTCAATTAGTCATTGTCCCAGTCCCATTTCCTCCTTTCCCTCCATGTTTCTTTCAGACTAGCAGTGACACGACATAGCCAGTTCCCCTAATTCTCGCATATCACAGTAAATGGCCCAAACGTTTGGCTTAGTTTTTAAGCCGTCAACTCCCTTGACATTGGGCATGGCCATAAGATGTGTGTTTATGGTATTTTGACAAATACTGCATATGTTAATGATGAATAGTTTTTCATATTGTGACCTCACCTGTGACCTCAATGAGGACATGGGGTACTGAAATCATTGGGCAGATCATAGTCATAATCACAATTGCAAAAATGAATGCTATGTATAAATAAAAATTTCCACTGTTATGCCCAGCTTATTATGTCAGTGTACAATTACCTCTTTCCTCCTTTTATAGCTCCCCTGGACACACTGCGCACATGGCTATTTAAAAATTGCACATGAACAGCGCAGAACAAATGAGTCGGACAAAAAGGCCAGAATTTAGCCAGGTTTCCCTATCGACCACCGCATAGCAACAGTTCCCATGGCAATAGATTCCAGATTGTAACATGTTAGGACAACCAAATGTGTCACATTACTCTTGTTTATTGTCGAGAAGTGGAATGGGAAGTGGATCACAGGTGTTGGAGCGGAGCGGATGCTTCAGAGATGCTGGCAAAGGCGAAACAGGCTCATGGTCAGGGACAGGCAGAAAGTCGGACATGGGCAGAGAACGAAGCAGAGACAAACACAGACCCAGGTAGGGCATACAGAACTCGTGGTTGAATAATGGGCAAAGGGTCAGGCCAGGCAGAGGTCATACATGGGTCAAGCAACAGGTAAACCGGCTTGGTCGGCAACGGGAGTCAGTTTGGGGAAGGCAGACAACAGGACAGGGTAGCAACGTGGCCGAACTGACAGAGTGGGCTGGGTCATCATTAATGCAGCCTGACGGGACAGTAGGGTGAGGAGAGTTGCGCTGTCCAGGGTACTAGTCGCGTGGTCGCATGACACCAAATAACTGCTGTGACTCCTTTACTGATCAAATCTGATCACATCCATGGCACCCATATCATCAGAGTGCAGTTATTCTCAACTATGGTTTCACTGACTTCACTAGGCACTACTAAAGCCACCATCTGCGAAAATAATCCATCTATTGCTCCTGTAATTCTTTTCACGTCCTAATTAATCGGGCCACATATACTTATTTTTTGTTCAAGATGGCGTTGTAGTGCCAGTCGTCTTCAAGAGCTCCTGGACCGCTTGGAATTGAAGTGGATCTCAATGGGACAGGAGAATTGAAACAACTTCTCATTCTGACTGTAAATGATTGTTTGTCGATATGTACCCTGCGATTGGCTGGCTACTGGTTCAGGGTGTGCCCCGCCTACCACCCAAACTCTGCTTGGACTCATGAGGATAAGCAGTTAGGAAGATGAATGAATGACTCTTAGTATTATGAATGCTGACATAATGTTTTACAGTCAAAATTGTAATCTGGTAATTACACTTGTATAGAGCAACCTTTTTTTTTTTTCTCACCTATATTTTTTTAACCAAAGTGAAATGGCTTGTATCCAGGCCTAAATTCTACAACATTAAATCACTCTGCTCATCTGTGTTAGGATCCCACATAGGAAGAGAAGCAGATTAGCCATGAGCAATATCTTTGATGGCCTCTCCTGTGTCTAATCAAAGTGAATATTACTTTAAAAGAAGGAGAACGTTTTTCATTCTGCCGGCTCCATGGGATGACACTTTTAATAACTTTTCATTTGATCTAAATGCAGTGAAACCTAGAAGAAGACCTCATCTTGTAATGTGCTACATTAGATTAAAAAAAATATTGAACACCATCTGAATCAATTAAGATCCAGTAATGTGTCAAACTGCCTTGACGTATTCTTTAGTCAAATATGACAGAGGTTGTTAAGAAAGATACAACAGTGTTTCACAATTCTTAAGTCGTAGGCTCTTTCCTCATGCAGGATCTGCCTCGTATAATTCAAGCCAATTGAAAAATTAACATCCTATCATGATCATAATTGAGGCATAACAAGTTGCAGTGGTGTGCTCTGGGAGAAATTAAAACCACTTGTAAAGAGGTAAATAGGAGAAAAAACCTCACTAAGCTAAAAGTCTGTTAAAGCTTCTCCGCCTCATTGCCTTACAACAACCCCAATGGAAAGAACAACCAAGGGTAGCATGATTGGCATCTGTGAAACATTTTTTTATTCTGGACCTTTCTCAAAGTATAGGCCCCCTTTTATCGCAGCAAGATGCTTTTCAACATGCACACTAATGTATTATTTATCAGCCAATAAACATCAAACTAATATATTTACATTGATCAAATAAACTAAAATTGCATTTGAACGCCTATATTGGGAATTAGGTCTGCTTTTCCCCAGTCAAAATTTTTAAATTCCTTGGAATCATTTGCTATTTTGCTAACAATTACCTTAGCGATTCCAGTCAGCACGATTTACACCGCTACCAACGTTATGCACTCTACGCAACATGCATAGCGATGTGAACAATGATGGTACCTGTGAGGCAGAAGCGCTCCAAAGTCTGGTTCCATTTCGTTAAGAAGGTCGAGAATAGAGTGACGTGCGAAAAATCAATTCCCATCCCTAATCCCAATAATTAAACCAGACCGATATCCATCCATCCATTTTCTATACCGTTTGTCCCCGCGGGGGTCGCGGGTGTGCTGGAGCCTATCCCAGCAGTCATCGGGCAGTAGGCAGGGGACACCCTGAACTGGTTGCCAGCCAATCACAGGGCATACATAGAGAAGCATCTATTCGCACTCGCACTCACACCTAGGGAGAATTTGGAGTGCTCAATCGGCCTACTAAGCATGTTTTTGGGATGTGGGAGGAAACCGGAGTGCCTGGAGAAAACCCACGCGGGCACGGGGAGAACATGCAAACTCCACACAGGGAGGGCCGGAGATGAAAACATAGTACATATAATGATGCTAAATTCTAATCAAAATCAAATCAACAAAGAGAGATCATGACAATCTTAACTATTAAACAAGTATACATATTGCAAATAATAATTTTGAGTGTTAATGATACTGTACTTCGACATCATTACCAATCCACTTAGATGACTTTCATTTGACCCCCACGTTATCCCCCCAAACCTAAATCCCTGGAATCATTCCTCCTGTAGCTCATATTGCAGCCGTACGCCAAATATGAAAATTATATTTTCAGTTCCCGCAGAGACAATAAGGCATATCTTTCCAACATCCAGCCCAAGGCTGAATGGGTCAAAGATATTGAAGCATGGTGAAAGATATATAAGGAGCTCTCCACGTTTCCTTCTCGAGATTCTAAAAAGTTTCAAATTACACTAAGGGCCTTATGCCCTCAAAGTAACTTTCACCTTTGCTAATAACTGAATATGTAGTTATCTGGGAAGCCTGCTGTGTGCATGTCTGAGAATAGGCAGAAGGGGATTTTCAATAAGGCTCAACTCATGAAAGGTGGACACCATCATTATTCCAATACTTGCTGTGCAAATACCCCCTACTTGTGATGATCTTTCTTATTTCTCCTTGCCCCCTTTTTTAACCTAAGCGAAGTCCAACATGTGAGGCAGGTGTTTTAACCTGGGTTCTTGTATTTTTACTTTGGCAGAATAGATTAAACCTTCTTAATGGATTTCTGTGAAGTTTAATAGCATTGGTCTGGGAGCAAACCAATACCAATTTTGAGCAGATTATTATTGTCATTATAAATATTCAGAAGTGGGGAAAAAGAAATTTGTTTTGTTCTCATATATTACTGGATCACAAATACTAAACATGTTCAATGTTCGCTTTACAAGATCAGGATTTTGGTGCCGATCATTGATCAGCGAATTAAAAAAAAAAAAGATAGCCAATCACTGACATAATCAGAAGATGCACCAACGTATCCAATGGATTTAGAAAACATATACACACGGGGTGTTTAATCGACGTATCGATGTATCGCTCGATGAGAGCTGGACTTGTTTACATCGATGCTGGCCACAGATCGACACAAATCACTTCTATAAAATATAAGGATCGATTTAATCAATGTAATATGTAATGAATACATTTGAGTCAAGATGCCAAGTTCAAATTCCAAGGAATAAATAATAAATAAATAAATTAGACTCCACATTGAAAGTGGCATGCCCGGTGGAAAATCTCAGATTTGACAGAATTTGTTTACTGGCCGAGTGGATGCCAAGGACATTTCATGTTGAATAGGGAAGCCAAGCTTTCTTTTCCTTTTCTTTCTTTTCTCGTACGGCGACTTATTTAGGTTATTACGTAGATTGAAAAAAAAAAAAGATATCCTTCCATAGGCAAGCGATTTTTAAGCAGTGGTTGAAAAGTCAATGATATGACGCCATCCGTTCCAACATGGCACGGTGCATTAAACAGTAGTAGGAAGGGGGTTTATTTTGGCAAATAAAAGACTAGACACAAAAATGGGGACACCAGATATGTCTCAAACTTTACAATATTGTTCCCTGTCCTCATCAAGACCTCAACGTGGGAGCTTTGGAGGCGTCCTCTGAAAAGACTCACCAGGCGTTCTTTGGAATTATTTTAACTTTTTCTATTTTTTTTTTCTTCTATAAAATATAAGGATCGATTTAATCAATGTAATATGTAATGAATACATTTGAGTCAAGATGCCAAGTTCAAATTCCAAGGAATAAATAATAAATAAATAAATTAGACTCCACATTGAAAGTGGCATGCCCGGTGGAAAATCTCAGATTTGACAGAATTTGTTTACTGGCCGAGTGGATGCCAAGGACATTTCATGTTGAATAGGGAAGCCAAGCTTTCTTTTCCTTTTCTTTCTTTTCTCGTACGGCGACTTATTTAGGTTATTACGTAGATTGAAAAAAAAAAAAGATATCCTTCCATAGGCAAGCGATTTTTAAGCAGTGGTTGAAAAGTCAATGATATGACGCCATCCGTTCCAACATGGCACGGTGCATTAAACAGTAGTAGGAAGGGGGTTTATTTTGGCAAATAAAAGACTAGACACAAAAATGGGGACACCAGATATGTCTCAAACTTTACAATATTGTTCCCTGTCCTCATCAAGACCTCAACGTGGGAGCTTTGGAGGCGTCCTCTGAAAAGACTCACCAGGCGTTCTTTGGAATTATTTTAACTTTTTCTATTTTTTTTTCCATATTATTTCTATTTTAACCTCCAAGTGCTATCACGCATGAATGTGTGCAATTAAGGCCTTCACTCATGGCTGGCCTGCCTGCCCACTCTTTCGGCCTTCCCCGCGGGAGATATGCTCCTCAAAAGATATTTTAAAGCCACCTCCTTCCGTTTAAGAACAAAAATCATGTTTTTAAGACTACTTAAAGTATAAAAGTAATGCGAAAGAGCAAAAAAAATGCATTTTTGCAAATGCAAATCAAACATTTTCTTTTCAATAAGTTTGATTAATCTTTGAAATATTAAACATTTAAAACCAATAACAAATTTGAAATCCGATCAGATCTGTGTGAGGTCTAACATTTACCATCTAAGCTCTTCATTTGTGTGGGGAAAGCCGTCAACTCTTGAGTCACCTCCATGCTCTTTCTGTTCACCTTTTTTTTTTGTGAGCACGTGTGATCATGTAAGAATTCTGCCTTGGAGGACTACATACAGTACAACCAACTCTGTTATATGGCAGATTTTTTATTTATCTTCAAGTAAGTATATTTTACATGTGAAAAATTATTGTCAGCCCAAGTTGTTTGATAAACACACCAAATTTGAGTTAAGACATAAGTGCTTTAAAGAGGCTAGTATTCGACATTTTGAAATTTACTTACTTACCGCCTGCTATACCTCGCTACAGTCGAATGTGGGGAGTAATGGCATTTAAAGCACTAATGGCTTAAAGATAGGATGGATTAAATAAGTGTGGAAAAAAAGACAGTAGCTGCATCTTTATCAAGATTTCGCATCAAAACATAATGTCGTTTTTTTTCTTGACCCTTGCCTTGTGATAGAAATCAAACTAGGCTTGAAAGTCCTGGAACACTCATTATAGTGCAATGAACCATGAGCTGCAAAGCACTTTGTGCTAAGTTATGTAACACAATTGTATGTATAATATCTGAGGAAGAGTCTTAATCTATTGCAGTAAGGGCTGCAGGCCAACAAACAGGACTCTTAACGGTTGAGGCCAAGAAGTAGTTTCTAAAACAGGAAGCAAAAGGGACTGTAAAAAGGAAGGATGTTCAAATGACTGGTTGTGTATAGCAACATTAAGCCAGACAACAGCAGGAAGCACACTTTACTTCAGGGCCTATTTTCCCTGAGTGCATCTGCAACGCTAAACAACACGCAGTAAACAGACACTGATGTTTTTCCCGGAAATTGTCCGGTTGGTGTCTAATGTGTGCTTTTCTCGTGGTCAATATACTTTCATAGAAACAAAAACAAACAAAGTAAGTGGATAAAATATTTCAGGAACTTAACTGACCAGCTAGTGGAGCTTTGTTAGGGATTGTCATTAGCAGAGTTTATTGCATGCACTCTAACTGAAAAATGTCCATGTAGGACAGTCAATGTTTTGATGCTCACTTTAACCAAACTAACCAAATATACTTAGATATAAATAAATGGAATTTTCAAACAATATCCAACTATCACAAAAATGCGAATGTCTTAGGCTGTTTTTCATTTTAGAGAATAAATTTATTTTATATTATGGCTGCTCAATTAATTTAATTATCATCATGATTACGATTTTTGCGCCAAACAATATCAAAATTCATATAATCGAGGGGAAAAATATATATAAATAAAATAAAAAAGGAAGACAATTGTCAACAGTAAGACCACCTAACCTGTCTCACACCACCACATTGTAAACATCTACTGTTGTCTATTCTAATCTACAGTATCGATATTAAACTTTTATGTGTAATCATACCTGTCCATGGTCTTATTTGTGCACATCTTCACACACCAACGTGAAACAGCTTTGTTATCTGCATAATATTACAAATTATGAAAAGTGTCGCAGAATAGTGTAAAATTGAGTCGAGGGACTTCTTTTTCTCTGTAGGTAAAGAAAAAGTGACTGTTAAAAGTCAGTAACTCAGATAGTCAACCAGTGAAACCCAATAGACCCTACAGGTTCCATTTGTAAGATGCCAAGAGTAAAGGGGGAGACCCTAACATCCAAAATTTGGACAAACACAAATTTAAGCTTGATCATTCCGATTTACCATTGACTGTTCTATGTCCCACTTCTTATTTATTTCTCTGCACATCATGTCATGGTTTGAAGAGGGCAACAGTGCACTCTCGATTTCACATTCTCTAGGAGAGTTGAGGCTCAAAGTCATACGTGTCAAACTTAAGGCCCAGGGGCCAGATACGGCCCATCACATCATTTCATGTGGCCTGCGAAGACAAATTGTGGATCGACTTCATGTGTCGATAATAAGATTGCAAATTGTTTTCACTTTTAAAAACTACAGATATTGCTAATTATTTCTATTACCATTCATCTTTTTAAAATATTTGCAGTTTTTACTAATCTCTGATTTCAATGCTAGTTCTTCATCAGTTTGTTGTGTAGCTTATACTGTATATAATTTAAGGCGTTGACAGTCATAATGGCCCTCCGAAGGAAAATATGAGTACACTGTGGCCCGTGACAAAAAATGAGTTTGACATCCCTGCTCTAAGTAATCAAGGATTGTCAAGTGTCTCAACTACCTTCTGAGACTCTGAGAAAAACAAGAAACAGAAATAACATACTTAAATTAATTACTGCAGAGATGACCATTTTTTATTTAACTGATTAAAATCCCTTCAAAGAACTTAATTCTTATTTTTCTTCAGCATGGAGGTTGATGTACCAGCTGTGTCTGAAAGGTAACAGGACTGTGTATGCTGGGCTAAAGAGGGCTTAGCAAATTGTGTGATCAACACAGTATCTTGGGAACGTGTGACTCTATATACGTATGTCTATGTCTTGAGTGTTCATCAAGCTGGAACTGTCCTGTCTAAATAAAAATTTTAAAAAAAAAAGTAATCTCATTTTTCTGTGACCCTTACACTTTTTTACATGTACTTGTAACACTTTTTTTTATGTTTCGTTTTCAAAGCTGAGCACTGAGAAACGAACAATGACCCTCGAGTAACGAAAAGATATCTGAAAAGATATCTGAAAACAGGTCGAATGCTGATCATTTTTCATTGTTCAAGGCATAGTCTTGTCGAGGTGTTTCGCTGTCTTGACACTTTGTTGTATTTAGTTCCCTCGTTTCTGTTCTGTTTTTGTTGGGTTATCTGTCCTACGTGATGTATGCCTTGCCATGCCTTGCCATGCCTTGCCATGTCTTGCCATGCCATGCCATGCCTTGCCATGCCTTGCCATACCTTGCAATGCCATGCCATGCCTTGCCATGCCTTGCCATGCCTTGCTTACCTCAAGAAACCTTTTTGTTTGAACTTGGTAAAGAACGCTCCCTTTTGGAGCACCTTTTGTTCAAACTTTTTCAGTCCTTGTTTTTCCCTATGACCAGTAGCGCCTAGTAACTAGGCCATCTACTGGGGAAACGCAGTCATAGCAGGGAAAATGACAAATAAACTATGTTTAATAATACAATTTATTCAGGTTTGGCGGGCCTGATTAAATGGCCCCACGGGCTGGATGTGGCCCGCGGACCGTAGTTTGCCTAGTGTATTTGTTGGTTTCATTTAAATTAAATATTTTTTATCAAACCATAGCACCGCTTCTGTGCTTCCCTGCATTTGGGTCCCCAATCCCACCCGTCATGACAATAATGAAGTTATATTCACGTTTGAGAAGCTGACATCATAGGATTAAAAATAATTAAACTGAATATGTAATTGATGATTAAATAAATAGTCCCAAATATTTTCACGTCCTTTCTATTTCATGCGCTTTTAGTTTTCTGATTTTTTTCTTCTTCTAACAGCGATGCCATTCATTGGCCGCTGAATTATTTGGCTAGGGGAGCAACAGCTGAAAGTGAGAGGATGACCATTGTTGTTTACAAATTTGTCACTCCTCACACTTCTAAGATGACGCCCCTGATGATAGTGGACATAATGAAGATAAACTTTATGAGGCGAAATAAAGGCAATAATAACGCTTGGGACGAAGCATTTGTCACATCATAATTACTTGACGTCCCAGTGCGCGTGCCGTGCGAAGCGTCACGGTTGCGGCAGTGACAGCGTTAAAAGCCGGAGTCTCCACCTTTTATGTAAATACGTGTGACAGTTGCGACTCATGGCGGGGAGAGGTCTCGTTGAATGAGGGGGAGTTGTCGTCATGGACGTGTAGCGACGCTCAAAAGAAGAAGGAGGAGGTGCGGGTCTCTGCTCCAGTGAGGGAGGAGGCGATAGGCTACCTTTGGATGGAAGCATGTCACGAGCGCCGGGCCTTGCGACGAGAGCATCAGCGTAATTCACGGCGGCGATAAACGGCTCTGAGGCATACAGAAATGGGTGGTCAGATAACGCGAAATGCTTTGTACGGTAAGGAATCACCTTTCAATTCCGGTTTCATGATAGCGCGTTAGTACTGTATTTGAAGCGGTATTACAGGGTGTTGTCAGGTAGCGCGCTGACACTATAACGATAATGCTATAAATGGGATCCCTCAGTATAGATTCACGTCTACTATTAATGGCTACATTTAAGGTGATTTCAACTGTATGAAGTGTTTTGTCTTGTGAGGCCCACGGGGAAGTTGTGGTGTTTCCCCTTTCCTTATAATGACTTGTGGTTTCCCTCTCATTAATAAACAAAGGACGGGAGTGCTTTGGGACGTCAATATTAGGAATTGTTGTGCAGTATATGACGTTATCCGGGAACATCCAACATCCATCCTTACCACATTGTGACTATAAACTGAACTGGCCCTGCTTCAAAACAGTCGGTGGGCGTAAAAGCGGAACTAGTTTTTTTTTTTTTTTTACATCATGTTATGTAGCTCAGCGTCTTCTTTTTTTATTTTTTTTATTCCAAAGGCGATCACTTCCCGTAGCCACTTGGCCATTGTCGGCAAGTTTGTCGTCGAAAACAAGATTTATGGTTTGTAATAATCATTAGAAACATTAAAATGGTATTAACTGATATATTGTTCTTCCTTCTTTTTGAACATGTGTATGTGTTTACAGGTGACAAACTAAAGGTGCGGGAGTTCAGATCTAGCCCCACCACATCCTTATTTTGTTGCCAGTGAAAACTCATGTGTCAACCTCCATGTTTAAATCTGTACCAAAATTTCAAATTGTCATGTCTAGTCAACTATAATGTTGATATTTTGCAGTAATTATTTGTTAATTTTTTTACAGTAATTTGAACAATAGTTGAATTTTTTTTTTAGCCCCTCAGTAGGATAGGGGCTTTACTAAATACTGGGCCAATTACTGTATCGACAAACAAAATATCAAATAAAGTAATACAAGAGTTACAGTAATCTCTTGTATTACTTTATTTGATATTTTGTTTCACCTCCCCCTTATTAGTTCACCCTAAACCTATCAATAAAGGCAACACACTGTATAGTAAATATGCTAACTAATTGCAACAATAAACAGCTCCATTTTATTGAACCTAGATGAAACCTCTTGCAGCTTGTATACATTTCCACCACCTGATCATTCTAATTAAAGCCCCAACATTAAGCCAATTAGTTAAAGGACAGACTACGACCAAGGAGGCTCTCGCTAGCTCCTTACGGGGATCAAGGTCAAGCACCTGAGTGAAATCCTCTGTCTTGGGATCTCAATACTGAGTTACTTCATTACAGTGTAAACTGTTTTCCAGTTTGTTTCAGAGCAGAATGTAAAGTTCCTTCTAAGTTGTTTACATGGTATTTGTAATCATCTATACAGTAAAGGTGTGAAAACTGTCTGGGGGGCACATGAAAGGCATTTTTTTGTTACCAGTAATTAAACAAATTTCCTTTACATTTCAAAACTCGTTATACATATTTCTTTTTCTGTATGTTATAATAATTGAGAAACAATTATTTATTAGATTTATGTTTCATAGCAATGATTTGCGTTGAGCTTCATTACTGGTGATGTACTCACTGCTTTAGAGTAAAATATAAATACATGAACACAAAATAGATAGTTCAGTCCTGACCCGTATCTTATTTGGTGCTGCAAATGGCATCCTCGACAAGTTTGACTATCGCTTGTCAAGCTGCTGACATTATTTCTTTGGCTGCTAAATGCTATCTTAGTTGACAGTTATACAGCTGTAAACATGTCAACACACTCACCAGGTATACCAACTTTGTTGTTCCCCATCCTACACCACACTTGCTTCTTTTTGCCTCTGTGCTCACAGACAGTAATGACATTGTCCTACATCTGGGGTGCCCAAGTCCAGTGTAGGTACCACATCTACTTGTGTGTTCAGATCCATTCAGGGTCCTAACACTTTTGATGACGTCACGATCTTTGCGAAAAAAAAACCTAAAAACGTCCGTCCGTCCGTCCTTCCATCCGTCCTTCCATCCATCCATTTTCTGTACCGCTTGTCCCCACAGGGGTCGCAGGTGTGCTGGAGCCTATACCAGCAGTCATCAGGCAGTAGGAAGGGGACATCCTAAACTGGTTGCCACCCAATCGCAGAGAAAATAGATTAGTAAAAAGTAAAATAATAGTATTTTAAAATTGTTGCAAAAAATATACCTCTTGTTCCTGCTGCATTCACCTTGGCCTCTCGGGTCGTGTGGCACATAAAAGTGAAAAAAAAAAGCACAGAATAAAAATGTCATTCAACTTCAATAACTTGTTTTTCACAGATTAGGAAGAATAAATACATGTGACTATTGGTATATAAGATATCCTTATGTTACGACAGCGTTTGTGTGTGAATATTTGAAGGAACATCCTTCCTGGAACGTAGTAATTTATATTCTAGCACGTCAATAGGATATCCCATTCACTGCTAGCATTGGCACAGGTCTTTCTTAAAATATGTGTTGTAATCAAATTACAACGTGTGTAATTGTTTTTGTTATGGGTTTAGTTTAACAGTAAACTCCTATAGTGTCATTAAACAGCTTAAAGCACACTGAATAACAGTTATGCACTTGTTGCAAACAAAACAGGTGCATTCAGGCTGGGGGCTTTCACAACACTGCATAAAAACTTGGTCAAACTAATCGTTTTTTTTTTTTCTATTATACTTTGTTTTAAAGATCATATTACATTTTGATTAACAGCCCTAGTAAAAGACATTGGCTGTGTGCCTCAGGTTATTGTTACTGCTGAATGCTTTTTCTCCAATTCCTTGCATCTGTATAAGAGCTAGAGCGAAGAATACAGAACTTTATTCAGCATGCAACAGTTGCCGTGGTGTGACAGAAACATATGTTTCAAGGTCGGATGGCACTGTAGAGAGCTCGTGTCACTGTCATCCAAATGGGACTTCTGGCTTTTGGCAGCATGTCAACTTTATCGATGTGTAAAGGAGGATGACCTCACAGGACACAGATATAGATGGGTGCACACTCAAAATTAGCACAGACACTTGCATGTTACTCTTTTGTTTGTTAGACATCTGTGCAAAGTTGTCTTTCATTCTGAAACTCAGGACACATTTATCGCAGCGCACATTCTGAAACTTGGGACATTTGTCCCAGCGCACACAGCCACTAATTGCTTGCATTCAGTCAATGCACACCACAAACTATCATTAAACCTCCATCAGCTTGATGAACTCGACTGCAGATGAGTCATCATTGTGTTGCATTTTTTGGCACAGAGCATTTACTATTAGGTGATTACTTTTGTATGATCCAAGTAGTGATGAGAATCCTGGAACAGCAAGAAAATTATAGCATGACTTGGTGACAACTAAAACTCCACTGACGCACTTTTGCCCGGGACATCATCATGGTGTCAAATTATTTAAATCCTTCTATAGTAGGATGATTACTAAGTAGGGCACCTAAGCACATACAGTACGAGCACAAATTTCTCTAGTCAGTAGTTTGCATCCATCCATGCGCTATACTGATAGCCCTCATTAGGGTTGCAGCTGAGCTGCATGGTTATGAGCAAAATGCTAACAGGATTATTTTTGATAACTATTTTAATCAAGATTACAATTATTTTATTCTATGTATTTTTGTTGCACAGCTTTACAAGTCAATACAAATGAAGATTAAACATTGGTTTTTTTGTCATTTGGTGGCTCTGTGGTAACATCTTAGGCCCTATTTTCATGCTGAGAATAAGTCTAGCGCAAAGTGCAGTCTAACTGTGCGCTTGGGTGGATTTTGGTTTATTTTCCTAGACTAGAATTGAGCATAACACAGCATTTGCGCCTTTGTGCGCCATTGTGGGATGGAAAGAGCCGACTCCCGACCATTCCCTCATTCCCGTTAAAATCAGAACAGTGGAAGCACACCATTGTTTAACATTGCGGAAGCAGCAATTGACTCACTGAGGTCCGAGAGATTAAAGTGTGACTTGCCAGGTTCTGTAAGATTAAAGTGGTGTGTAGAGTGTTAATAAAGTATAAACTTCAAGATCTCCCTTGCGGATGATGTAGTCATCCACATATACTATGAGATGGGCACACCTGACTGTGCCCCTATGTGTGACTCACGGTCAGATGCTTTTAACATTTTGAGTTTATGATAATTTGTTGGATTCTACAATGCTTCAGCGGGATTGTCCCACACTGTTGTCATATTTATAAATGAAATCAGATGACATCCACCACACATATGCGGGATCTGTCTGCCAGCGCCTTGAGCAAAACACCAAAATCGCGTTACACTGCCTTTGCACAGAGTTGGATGTGCATTTACTGAGTCTAAAATCTCATTTGGAAACAAATTTGCAGATGCTCTGGGGTTTATCTATCTATCTATCTATCTATCTATCTATCTATCTATCTATCTATCTATCTATCTATCTATCTATCTATCTATCTATCTATCTATCTATCTATCTATCTATCTATCTATCTATCTATCTATCTATATTTTAACAGGGACAGTGCACCTCAATGAACATTTCTTTAAATAGGCCAGTATTAGCTATAATATAGCTAACACTATAGCTATAGTTTTCAACTGTAGTCCCTGGACACGATGTTTTGGTGCCAACAACATTAAAATACAACAATTACTGTAAAAGAGTTTACAAATGATTAGCAAGAATAAGCAGTTAGTAACAGCTAGCCAATAGTTCATCCACAAATGAAACAATAACAGTAATACGAAACATGGGCAGGTAGAGGTAACGAGACACAGAGGACAATATAAACATTCAGACGTTATCTCGTGAGTGCAATGCTGGTTAGATACCCATCCACTTCGTGCCTTGTGGCACATAAGGCCTTCACAGAGCACTTCCACTTCTCCCATTGAGCTGCTGCAGTCCTCACAACAGCCCCTGATGTCCATCCTGCCTCTTTTCTTTTTATCTCCACAGTATGTCTCCAGGTGGTTTTTGGTCTTCTTTTTCTTCTTTTCCCTTCTGGTACCCAGGTCATTGCTATATTGCAGTCGTCGTGATCTGCCGTAGTACGTCCAATCATTTTCCATCTCGTAGCTTCACTTCTTCACTCAGTGGCTTCATCTCAGCTCTTTCTAGCAGGTTTTCAGTTGTGACGTGATTTTGCCAATGTATACAGAGTATTCTGCGTAGGCATCTTTTATGGAACACGACTTAGTTTTGTTCTCTTCGTGTTGCTGCTGGAGCAACAGATCTTCTTGAGTCTGATGAATGCGCCGCTTGCTTTTGATAGTCGGTTCTTCAGGTCCTTCATTCCGCCTCCCTCTTTACAAACTGTAACTCCCAAGTATGTGAACTGCTCTACCTCTTCAATGTCTTTTCCATTGATCTGGATTATTTCCTGGTTGCTTGCGTTAATCCTCATTGTTTTTGTTTTTTGTGTGTTGATCTTAAGACCTACTCGCCTGGCCTCTTCATCCAACAGTGTTGTTTTATTCTGAATTCAAGCCAGATCTTTAGCTGCTTTTTAAAGGAGTAAGTTGGACATTCTTTTATGGGGAGTGGTATGCTGTTCCAATATGACTGCCTCTGAAAAGACTGACCGAAAACAGTGCGCCTGAAGGGTACCACGCGATCTCCTCTGACCACTGAATGAGTAGCTGTGCCAACTGTAGATTTGAGTTTAAAGTTGGGAGTGGTAATCCCTGAAGTATTTTGTATACACTGCAGGCAAATTTAAAATACTTGGAATTTGTTTAAAAGATTTAAAAGATTGTATATTTGCAGAATATGACATTGATTTAAAAGATTGTATATATGCAGAATATGACATTGATGGTATAAAATTGGTTTTCTAGCAAATATTTTTAAGGCCCTTTAATATGATAAGTCTATACTTTTTAGAGTGGTATGTCTAGTGAGTGACCAGTTGGCAAAGCAGTATTCTATATGTGACAACACCATTGCATGCAAAAACATCTAAAGACTCTATGGTCATAGAAGGCCTGATTTGGTTAAAAAATTGTAGATTAAAGTTAATTGTTTTTTAAATGTTAATATGATTTTTAAATGAAAGTGTAGAATCCAGAGTAACACCGAGCTCCTAGAACTCTTGTACATGTTTTCAAGAAAGACGTGAGCTTGAGTATTTGATTAGTTGTTTGGAAAATATCATGCACACTGTCTTTTTGGTATTCAGAAGGAGGCAGCAATCTGAAAGCCATCTTTGAACTTGGGCCAATGCAGCTGTGAGGAGGTGACCAGCCTTTGGAATGTTTTTTAGCTGGCGTAAATAACACGGCATCATCAGCATACATTTGCATATGGTTGTTTTTGCATGCATTTGGAAGATCGTTGATGTACAAAGAAAAAAGAACCGGTCCAAGTATAGAGCCTTGTGGAACTCCCGCAACGCACTCTTGTTAAGGGGATTTGACACAGTTGACCATAACACATTGCCTTCTGTTCGTAAGATATGATTTAATTCAGTTGATTGATGGTGAGAAGTTAAAGTAGGTCAACTTCGCTAAAAATATTTTATTGTCAATGGTGTCAAACGCCTTCTTTAGATCCAGGAAAACTGCACCAACACAGCCAGCCACCCTTGTCAAGGGTTATGGCAGGAACATCCAGTCTGGCATCTAGCAAATTCACAAATAAGCTGAGCTAGACCATTGCTTGGAACAGAAATGACGATGCGCCCGTTATTTCGCTGAGCGGAGACGACTTTCTTTTACCGCATGAGTTGGGGGTGAGGCAACTCCATGCACCGGAATGCTTAGAAAGGCGTAACACTGCCCCCAAATACTGTAGACTTGACTTTTTATGCTGAGTACACAGGTGCCAGTCCACCAAAATGGGGCCCCTTGTGTTAAAAAAGACATTGTAGACATTCTAAGTTTCCCTTTGCCACCTACCTGGGCGAGGAAGTACTTTAAGAATTTTTGTCTAATGCATAAATTGGTTGCACATTAGGCGGTTTGAAGATGATGATCCAGAAGGATAATTTTGTCGTTAGAATTGCTGAACTATTGAGCTGAGCTGACCTATTTAAGATATGATTGATGATTAAGATGATCTACCGTATTTTCCGGACTATAAGGCGCACCGGACTATAAGGCGCACCTTCAATAAATGGCCCATTGTAAAACTTTGTCCATATATAAGGCGCACCGGACTATAAGGCGCACCATTAATGCATTAATTTTCTGAGACAGTCCTGTATAGGGGCCGACCTTTCGCACCGACATTCCACGAACCATTACCATTTTGAATGAACTTGTAAATATGTAACTATATCCTTTACTATATCCTTTGCAGATAGGTTGATATTGCAAATGAGAATCTGTTGTCAATTGCACTACCAGAAAAGTTAAAGATTAAAATAATAACAAATTAACAATTTTATGAAAGTTGAATGAATTTTTTAGTAGACGTATTAAGTTTGTTTTATTGTTGTTATTGTTGTATGAATAAGAAGGGTGATATTGGTGTTTGTGACTGCAGTAAACAGGCCAGGTTGCATCATGTCAGATTTTTAATCCAAATCAAATCATTCTCCATTTTATCTTTTTTATTTCAACTTCAGACGCAACAAATTACTTTATAATCACAAAATAATGATCCACAGTCCTTTTGATTCATGATTCATAGTCTTCAGCAGGCCACTTATGATTGATTTTATGAGACAATGCTTCGGGCCAGTTTAAATTTAGGCGGCCCGCGGGCCGGAATTTGGTCCATATACTATAAGGCGTACTGTCGGCTTTTGAGAAAATTTGAGGTTTTTAGGTGCGCCTTATAGTCCGGAAAATACGGTATTCAAGAATGCCATACCTACAATTCATAATGCAAGTGTGACTGGAATGTAATGTAATTTATCCTACTCAGTGGCCTAGTGGTAGAGTGTCCGCCCTGAGACTGGAAGGTTGTGGGTTCAAACCCCGGCCGGGTCATACCAAAGACTATAAAAATGGGACCCATTGCCTCCCTGCTTGGCACTCAGCATTAAGGGTTGGAATTGGTTAGATCGCCAAATGATTCCCGAGCGCGGCACCGCTGCTGCTCACTGCTCCCCTCTCCCCCAGGGGATGGATCAAAATCACACGGGGATGGGTTAAATGCAGAGGACAAATTTCACCACACCCAGATGTGACGATCATTGGGACTTTAAAGATAAAGCTTGCCTGTAAAATAGCACAATAACATCACAAAGCTGTTTCTTTTTATTTGAAGATGTCAAAAAGGGTCTTGTTTGTGTCATGTAAAACAAAAGGCATGTTTTGACTGGATCTGATTGCTGTAGAACGCGGCACAAGACAGCGGCGCAGATACAAGGGGTTGCTAAGGAACATGAATTCACACACAGCAGCTGCGCCTCTTTAGAACTCGGTAATGCATTCAGCTCAATTTGCTTTGGACCGTGTGCCCCAAATTCAATTGCTTTCCTGTGGCTGTGCCAAAACAAAAGGCCACATCAATGTTTTTAGTGGATACCCGTGCAGGATAAAATAATTCAAGCGTCCTTTCTAAATTTCTCCTCCCATTTTGTATTTCTTCAGTATCCAAGAAAGTGACAAGAGTGCCAAACCGTTTGATGGTCATAGGGCTACATTTGACATCTGTCACTACCACTTTCAGCGGTTTGATACTTAACACCTACATCAATGTAGGATCTGTTGAAGTCCAATGATGATCTTCGCATGATAAACACCAACAGTACCTTTGGTTATTTTGTTTTACCCTTATATTTTAACATTTGTAATTTTCTAATCAGTGTTCCAGTTTCCTCATTTTTATAATCTATTCTCAGTGAAAGGACGGAGCAATAAATATTGTCCCTTTTCTTCCTCAGTCTTTTTCCTTTTGCCATAAGAAATTACAAAAACATTTTTTGTTTAGCACAGAAGCACAAGTGTGTTTTAAAAATGCCCAAAATGACATTCAGTGTAATTAGTGTCCCCAGAAATCATACAAGTCAAAAATACTGCACTAATTTCTCCAACGCAAGAACTTTATGGACTAGAGTGCCAATAGCAATGGGTGGCGTAGATCTTAAAACGTAAATGCTCGGGAGACTTGCAAAGCCTTTTGGTAAACAAAACCGCTCTATGTGCAAATTTGCTGGTCTGTGAAATTACAACATAGTTAGCAAATAGTTATGTACCAACACAATATAAAATTAAAGGATTAAGTTCACAGCATACTAATTTACTTATTTCTAAGCGGTTCAGAAAATGGATGGATGGATGGATTTACTATGCTGCTCACATGCTATGATGTGTCCATACGAGAAGTGCCTTAACAATGCTTTTTTGGTTGTGATTACACATGTGATGTAAATAATATGCATTGATTTGAGTGTTTTGTCTTTTCCTCCAGACTCCCTCGGTGGGCCCTTCCCATCCACATCCCACCGCTGTCACCACAAACCCAAGAGATGTTTGCCTATCCAGTGTGGTAGTGTTGGGGGTCCCCTTCCAGCCAGCCCACTTCTCTTTCACCCTAATGCTAAAGGTTCCCAAATTGTCATGGACCTTGCCCAAAAGATAGTCAAGAGGCAAGGAAGTTTCTGCAATGCCATCACCTTCAGCAACAGGCCCATAGCCTTGTATGAGCAGGTCCGCCTCAAGGTAGTCCAATTCATTCAATACTCATATTTCATATACTTATGTACTCATATTAAGATGTTTTGATTTTCAAAAGAAAATGTATTTACCATGCTTGATAAAGTGTATCAAGAAAAAATAAGGCAAACTATTTAAAATTTTAATCATGCAAAAGGTGCGTGAACTTGGATCATAAATGTGATGCAGTATGCACCAGAGGACAAAATAATAGTTAAAATTTCAACTGAACTCCGACCTCTCAGCTCTCTGAGACAAATCGAACCAAGATTACTTAGACATTGTCTCAGATCTGTTTTTTTCATCTTTTTTTCATCATCTGAATTTGTTCGATTTGTCTTGTTTTATTTTTGTACTGATGAATCTGTTGGTTAACATTTTGGTCCACTTGCCAGTGATTTAAAAATACTTTTTTTCTGTCTTCAGATTACTAAGAAACAATGTTGTTGGAGTGGAGCTCTGCGTCTGGGGTTTACGTCCAAAGATCCGTGCAGGATCAACCCGGACAACTTGCCAAAATACGCCTGCCCAGACTTGGTGTCTCAAAGTGGCTTCTGGGCAAAGGCTCTACCTGAAGAGTTTGCCAACGAAGGCAATGTTATCGCCTTTTGGGTTGACAAGAAGGGCCGTGTTTTCTACCGCATAAACGAGTCCACCCCCATGCTGTTTTTCAGCGGAGTCAGAACCACAGAGCCCCTCTGGGCTCTAATTGATGTTTATGGTCTGACCCGCGGGGTGCAGCTGCTAGGTAAGATGCTTGATCTGGGTTACCAATTAATACAAACCTAACTACAATCTTTCCTTTAAGTCTGTTTTTTTATTTTAAGATTCCAAATTTTCACTGTTGTCATGCTGGGTCTCGAAATTGATCTAAAACTTTAAGTTCTGAATCATGCATTTTTGTCTTTATGCAGTTGTTCAGGGTTCAGGGTAACAACCAATCACAGCACAGCTTGTGAATGTCACATGACCGAAGTAATAACAGGGGAGCCGTGATTGCCTTAGCCCCCTCCTGAGATAGAGAAAAATGATTGGTTTTTTTGCTGCTTAATTCATATTCCACAGATGCAATATTAATCAGAATGCCGTGTTGAGAATAGTCAGGATGCATAGAACATATCATTTTAAGGAAAAGTTGACTCCCCCTTTATTATTAGAAAAATGCCACGATTGTCCAATTAATAATTTGGAAGAAAATGAACTAAATCAACAAACAAAACCCATTAAATATTTTCCAATTCCACAGATTCACAGCAGAAGGATCAAAAAGCCCCAAAACAGTGTTGATCATTTCATAAGAGTGCCATCACATCCAGTCAAAACACTAAACACGCACTTGATGGTGATAAAGTGAGCTGCTTTCAAACTCAGCTTAACATTTGCCGAGGAAATTTGAAACAATTCATTGTCGACTTTGAGAAACCTATTTTCAAACCACAGTTGCACAATGCTCCAGAAAATAGTTTGCTATTTTTTGCTGGAAGAAATTTAACATGAACATTTTTTGCTGGTAACATGAAAATTTTTTGCTGGAAGAAATGTAACATGGAAATTTTCTGCTGGAAGAAATGTAACATAAAAATGCATAAACAAGTTTAAGTAATAAATAATACACCTACCGTATTTTCCGCACTATAAGGCGCACCTAAACACCTCCAATTTTCTCAAAAGCCGACAGTGCACCTTATGATCAGGTGCGCCTTATATATGGACCAATATTGAGCCACTACAGCAGGCGTGTCCAAAGTCCGGCCCGCGGGCCAAATGTATATATCTTATATATGGACAAAGTTCTAAAATGGGCCATTCATTGAAGGTGCGCCTTATAATCCGGTGCGCCTTATATATAGACAAAATTTTAAAATGGGCCATTCGTTGAAGGTGCGCCTTATAATCCGGTGCGGCTTATAGTGCGGAAAATACGGTACATGTATAACTCATAACATTTACCACAGTCATCTTTAAAAGGCATTTAAACTTTAAATAAAACACCTTATTTTCAGGCAGTCTATATCAGTTTTACTTTTCTTTAGTCATCTGAGCCTTAATGAGACAACTGAGCTGACGCAGCTGTTGTGATTGAGGTGCGCTATGCCAAAGGGTATTGTCTCCCTGGAGAAATGTAGCGCACAAATGATCTTGTTCTCATTTTTTATGATTGCTAAAACCTGGCATTTATATCCCCTCCACTGTATGTGTGCCAAGTACTATATTCTTTTCCTTAGAAAGCAACTGTTTTCATCCCGCTACTGTTTAAAAATAGACTATTAGTGCCATCAAGATAGCACATTCGGTTGCAACTGTCCACAGAGTTGATTGACACAATTCTAGCTAGAGTAGTAGTGGGATCTATGTAGGCAGTCTAATTGAGGTGCCTTTAATTAAAATGTGTCATTCAGTCATGTAGTCTCCATAAAAGGTTCAGTTAAATGTTTATTAGGGTGACCACATTGAGATGAGTCACCTCACTGTCAGGAGGGTAACAATCTTTATAGAGGAGCTTGTAAGGGTTGACATCACAAGTTACCCTTTTGCTTTATAATTTCTGTATATGATGCCAAGGTTTTGTCTGACAGAAATCAGTGGAGTGCATCTATGGAAGAGAAACAAACTTCTCAGCATTACTTCCTTCCAAGCACATACTGTATTATTCTTTAGCGCAACAGAAGTCCCTGTTGCTATTTTACATGTGGGTCAAGAATGGTCTCATGTTTCATTATGGACTGACTGACATCACTCTACAAATGGGGGTCAGTTCCGTGTGGTTGTGAAACACCACTGATGGCTTGCATAGAAAGATTTGATGGTGCATTTCATTGTCTTTGTGAGCATACTAATTCATTTTCTTGGGTTCTGTGCACCCCTTTTCTGTGCACAACCTTCCACAAACCCTCCCCATCTCCCGATAAGCCCTTAGGCATTAACATCTGAAGTACGTTCACATCTGAGACCTTTTCTCCTTGCTTTCATCTCTTGTTTTGTCTGGCATTAAAAAATGCGGCTGTTTCTTTGTTTCATTCTCAGATGGCAAAAGATAAATTAATGGCTTTCTTAACACACTTGATATGGGTAATGGTCTTTTGCTTTTTTGCCATGCGTTTATTGATACTGCCAGGCAAATCCTTACCTGAATCCTTTAAATAATTATATAACTCAAATAATTTATTGTGTTTATTTAACTTTTATTTATCCAGTCATTTAGACACTTGAGAAAGGGCATTTGCAATGCCTGCCTGCTGTCAAGTCGGCACTGCAATTAGAATTAGAAGTATTTTAATTATTGTGCTTTCCTTTGACTATACGTAATCCCAAATATATAAAGGCTAAATTAAAATCCTTTGGGATATCGTTTTTCTCTCAGATTTCGTATAACTCGTACATGAGCCCAAATAACGAATAAATAACAGGGCTCCAGACTGCCCCCAAGTGGTCACAGTTTGCCCCTAAAATTGCAGACAGTGTGAGTTAATGCAGGGGTGTCAAACTCTTTTTTTTTTCACGGGCCGCATTGTAGTCAGTTTCTTTCAGAGGGCCATTATGACTGTCAACCCAAATAAATGTATCAGCACGTCATATTATACACAGTATACGCTACAAAATAAACTGACAAATAACTCGTTTTCAAATCAGACTAGTAAAAACTGGTCAAATAGTTTAAAAAAAAGATATTTTTAAAAGTGAAGACAATTTGCAATTCGAGTAATGACACACGAATTTGATGCACAATTTGTCTTCGCGGGCCACATAAAATGATGTGGCGGGCCGTATCTGGCCTCCCGGGCCTTGAGTTTGACACCTGTTAGTTAATGTCTCCTCGTCAAGTGTTCCCGGTGAATATACAGATCTTGTCTGTTTTTTTTTCTATATGAAAGCTTATGCTGTCGCTTTTTTGTGTGACAGTAAAATAACTGGACAATTGGTAGAGTTATGAGAATAATTATTAGTCATAAAACTACATTTTAATCATGCCAGACAGAATATCATGATGTTGGACTTTAAATCGATGCACTACTGTTCCTTTTTTGCATTTGAAAGTATGACCGCGGTTATTTTTTTCACGCATTCATATAGATCGGAAACGGTATTATTACCGTTTTTTTCCATGTATAATGCGCCCCCATGTATAATACACACCCTAAAAATGGCATGTTGATGCTGGAAAAAAGCCTGTAAACATGTATACCGTAATTTTCGGACTATAAGTCGCGGTTTTTTTCATAGTTTGGGTGGGGGGGCGACTTATACTCAGGAGCGACTTATATATGTTTTTTTTCACAAATCTTTACTTGATCATTAACACATCACTTACTTACAAGTATAGTTGACCACTTCACATGTTATTTTTAGTATAGTTGATCACTTCACATGCTTTGATATCTTTATCTTGAACATATTCAAAACATGAAAACTAGAGAGAAAAAATCAAATAAAGTAATTAACACTTTAAAGCGCCATATCCTCTGGACATGACCTCTGTCACCAGGATGACATAAAGGACGAGCAATTTGATCGATGGATTTAATGATTTGGAGTGACACAAATGGTTTGATAATATTGTTGTTTATGTGATAGTTATTTAAAATATAGTTTATATATCGTTGTATGGGCCTGTGGAATAATTTGAACTGCGGCGCGGCACACGGCATTGTTGACAAAGGACGATCGATAAAAGACGAGAAATTTGATCGATGGATTTAATGATTTGGAGTGACACAAATGGTTTGATAATATTGTTGTTTATGTGATAGTTATTTAAAATATAGTTTATATATCATTGTATGGGCCTGTGGAATAATTTGAACTGCGGCGCGGCACACGGCATTGTTGACAAAGGACGATCGATAAAAGACGAGAAATTTGATCGATGGATTTAATGATATGGAGTGACACAAATGGTTTGATAATATTGTTGTTTATGTGATAGTTATTTAAAATATAGTTTATATATCGTTGTATGGGCCTGTGGAATAATTTGAACTGCGGCGCGGCACACGGCATTGTTGACAAAGGACGATCGATGGATTTAATGAATTGGAGTGACAGATGGTTTTATAAACGTGTTATTTATGTAATAGTTTTTTTTAAATAACTGAATGTTACGTCAGGCCCGTTCTCAGCTCCTCGTTTGTGTTTGTCACGTTAGCATACCGTATCGTTTAGTCTGTTGTTGCTCGTTAATGTCTGTTCTTGGTGTTGGATTTTGTCGAATAAATTGCCCCCCAAAATGAGACTTATACTCCGGAGCGACTTATATATGTTTTTTTTCACATTTTTGGGCATTTTATGGCTGGTGCGACTTATACTCCGGTGCGACTTATCGTCCCCAATTTTCTTTTTTTTTTTTTTCTTTTTAAAGTCCCAATGATCGTCACACACGCATCTGGGTGTGGTGAAATTTGTCCTCTGCATTTGACCCATCCCCGTGTAATTTTGATCCATCCCCTGGGGGAGAGGGGAGCAGTGAGCAGCAGCGGCGCCGCGCTCGGGAATCATTTGGTGATCTAACCCCCCAATTCCAACCCTTAATGCTGAGTGCCAAGCAGGGAGGCAATGGGTCCCATTTTTAGTCTTTGGTATGACCCGACCGGGTTACTTAAGTCCGTAAACGTAAAATTATTTCAGAAAAAAGATCATCTTTGGGAACAACCGGATGTTATTCTGCCGGTCAGTATCACTGCGCATGCAGTAGCAAACTCGATAGCGAAGAAATATGTGAGACTCTCAACGGGATCACCAATATTTGAGTGATGTTCCAGTTATTTATCACAATTTTATAATAATATATATAATATATATAATAATTATTTATTTATTATTCACAATTGTCATGGTGATCTTTCTGGTGATTTCTTAACTAGGCTGGATGTATTTTTTTTGTTGGCATTGATTTCTCCGACTGCCCATAAAGGCACCACCGCGATCAGTTAGGTGAAAATGAAAAGAGAGGAAAGTGACGTGCGGACATGTGAAAAAGGCGGCTCTGTATGGGAGAGAAGTTGAAGAGGAATAAAAACACCCTTGGAAACCAAAACTTGCCCCTCGTCGTGACTCGGAGCCGCAACAAATGTTTCGGATTTGTGTAGGGTACATTGTGACAGCAAACGAGCAGGTGATCGAGCAAGCGTCTGATACGAGAGCATTGTGTTCGTATGGGGCGTGTTTGAAGTGAACAGCAGAGAAGAAAGGAACAAGGCAAAGTGTTGTGAAATAAAATATTACCTGTAATACGCATTTAGGTAGAGAAGTGAACTCTCGCTCTTTATATAGCTGACGTGTCAAAAAATAATAATAAAATAAAAAATAAAAAAAATTGTACCCATGTATAATGCGCACCCCAGATTTTAGGACAATAAATTCGTTAAATTTTGCGCATTATACATGGAAAAAAACGGTATGACATTTATTGATCCGGTACTTAAACTTTATTCAGTACTTTTTTGTTGAGGAAAAACTTCAAAACAAATTATGAATTTTTATTTTTTTTTGCACAGGCGTTGCTTCAAAGCCCAAGTGGGTGGGGCTTGGACGGTGCAGGAGTGGCCACAAGCTTCCAAGATTAGTAGACTAAGCATATACGTATGGCACAATGAAGTTCTCATTCAACCTCCTTTAGAAAATTCCTCAAGACAGTGGCGACTTGTCATGTTGTTACCCAAAAAATTAATTGAACATATCAATCACATAAACATCAACATCAATCACATAAAATGCTATGCAATATTTGTCTAAACAGCATGAGAGTCCATTTAATGAAACAAAACGTCACCTTCGGCAAGGTGGTTCACCTCAAGAATTTAACAATGAATGATTTGATGAATGAAGGCGCAGTGCAGCAGTCCCTGACGATTTATTTACACTTGTCAAAAATGTACCTTATCTCTGATAGCTTGCGAGCCAGTGCCACTGAACATATCAGATGAACAAAGACACCTTTAAAGTAAATACCATTTGTATTTTATAGTTAGTTCCTTTATTCATTTAAGACAGAAGAAGTGCATCAATGACACGTGAGGTTTTTTATTAAACTGTGGTCCCCAACATTTTTTTTGCACAACGGATTTAAAAAAAGTACAGTCATTGTCACGACTGCATTAAAGAATCTGTCAACATTTTACTAACAGGAGCAGGGCTAAACAATGAAGCATAATTTAAATCATGATTGGCTTCTCTTGATTTTTAAAATGTGATAAAGTATAAAGAATAAAGATAGTAATAATCATAAAAAAATAAGGATTAGGGTGCAGAACGATGGTGTACATTTAAAAGTTTCCAAATGTGAAAGAACCCTGTAATGCACCATCATATATTGAAGATATATCGCAGAATGAAAATGCAGGAGGCATATTTAGATGGTCAATTGTTCAAGAATAATATCAAGAGTGTAGGCACTGAGGACCATTTGGTGTGCTTCTGGCCTGTATATAAATGTATTCTGCAGCCTATATCAGTCAGACGAATGTGGTTAAAGAGCTGAACATTAATGAGACTGAAGGAACACCAGAACACAGTCTTGATTGCTGGGATAATTTGATTCACTTTCCCTACCCCATTTTTTGCCAAGGCCGCACACAGACTGTAACAATCATTCATCTGAATGTCTGACTAATGAAGCAGTAGAAGTCCATAAACCTAACAAATTTCAGAATCTAATGCGGTCACAGAAAGGGAAAAAAAAATCAAGTATGATGTGATTTTAATCATGATATAGTGCTTGAACCTGAACTAACATCTGGTCTTGTAATTTTAATCATTGATTGTGCAATGTCCTTTTTCAACTATGCTGTCTGAAATTCATTGGCTCAACTCGTAATAAATGTCCTGGCATCACTAGCTCACCAGCATCATCAGCTCTGAGAGACATCTGGGAGAAACTGTCAGGCAATGAATGATCATTTGGATATTGCATACACTTGACTGACATTGATGTTTAACTTGGCGAAAGTAACTGTTTGAATCGGGTTACTCAAAGGTACTAATCTATGCTCATGATGAGAAGGGATGCATTTATACCAGTATCGATATCGGTGTTAATACTGTACATGTACTCTGATTGAAAAAAAAGCTCCTGTATTACACTACTGCAAGTTATGCTTTACGAAATGGATGATGAACACTCATTAGATGACTACTAGTATTAGTAGAGGTCTGTGGCGCAAAACTATGGTAATCTTCATTGGTGGATTTTAATATACTCGCTGTTAAGGAATATGGGAATATTGCCTTTCCTTTTGTAAAGGCTTTGTCAGGAATAACCTTCGAACAACTTCTCCAAGTACTTCTGGGTCAACTTGCTTGCATAGAAAAGGGAAGTTCTTTGTCAAAATTGGGAATCTGTAGAGGCCCTGTTTTTTTTTTGTCTATTTCTTATGGCATTTCCTCACCTAATCGTGGAGACCAGAGGTGCCCAAACTTTTTCAGCTCGCGAGCTACTTTTGAAATGACCAAGTCACAAAGATACATAGATATTATAGTATATATATGTCATCGTGAAAAAAAAGTCCTACTCCCATTCCCTATGAAAGTGATACTTCTTACTATGGCCAGCTGCCCCACTCATTTTTATACCCTTTCTTAAGTTTAAGAGAAAAAACAGGGTTCTGACAATTGGAGGGAACTCGCGAGCTAGCGTGTTTGTGTTGTGTTTTTAGCGCCGTTGTTTGTACACGCGTCAAGTGCGGAAAAAAAAAAAACATTTTAATATCACGCGATCGACCAATAGTAGCTTGGCGATCGACCGGTCGATCGCGATCAAAGTATTGCGCACCCCTGGTGTAGACTGATCCCACCTAATTGAAATGCCTTGTTACGTTGTACATGCTACATTTAAGTGAAATGTGTGGCTGTTAATTCATGCTGTTAGATGCCAAAATGTCAGGAATGACAAGTTGTTCCTCTAAAAAGTGTTGGAGTCAATGTTAAAGAATGATTCAAAGCATGTTTTTATTCTATTACAACATATAATGACATTATTAGTTAACGGTTCTTGGTATCGATAATTATTTAAATGTCAGGACTAATAGTTGCACTCAACCTGAAAAAAAGCATTAGCTTTTGCTTGTTTGTGTGTCGTGCGTACAAACAAAATAAAAGTTTGGGCTCATGACTGAGGTTATTATCTCTAAGGTCCTGGCATTGCATTGACAAGAAAGAATGACCATGCTGAATTCCGATGATGACAAAAGGGACATAGCATTTTTCCCTCTTTGTTACGGCCACGTGTTAGAAGCCTGATGTTCAAAATACAGTTTAAAGCCTTGTGGCCTGATGAGAGAATGTGCACTTGTCCTTTGCCAAGAATAAAAGAACATCGCAAAGCATCTAGGACAAATTCCCCTCTGAATACATCCCTCTATTTGACAACCCCTCCTCCTCTGTCATTTTGATTCGACTTCGCTCATGCATTAGTGGGTCATTGTACGTGACCTTAATGCCTAGCCGGTTAAAGGGACTAAATGTTACTTTCTTTAACATGTATTTGTGCTGCCTTTCCAAATATATACTTCTGAGGGCCCAAAACATTCTGATTTATTTTGCCCATTTGGGCCATTTCCTCTATTTGCTCTCTATTGTTGTATAACCTGACCTCTCTTTTTTTAAAACCTCTGAATATCTCCTGTTTCATTTTATTTTCTCCATCTCTGTCTTCACCTTTGCTGACATCAGATAATACCCTCCCATGAGACTTTGGATAAAGATAAACCCATTGAGCATGTGCGCCTGTGTGCGTGCGCGCGTGTCTGAGTAAATCCCAGCTCCAACACTGGCTCACACTCTTGGCATCTTTCATCTACCCTGGCGAACAGATCTACTAAGCCAACGTCCCTCCCCGCACTTAACCATGTACGGCATTAGCTTGCCATTCCCTAATCAAAAACATTTACTGTGTGAGCCAATGTCTGTTTGAGCCAAAATAGACATGCTGCATTTCTCCTCCAGCAACCTCGGCCTTTGTATCGTCAATGTGTTGTGCTTGGAATGGATTAGCCTGCCAGGTGGTTTATTCTTACAATCAAAAAGGCGCCGTCCGGGGAGACGGGAGAATCACAAGCCAAATAGGTTGTAATTCCTATTCTAATAAAAGTTTTTTTGAAAAAAATTGTATTGATCAATAATCCAGTTTCGTTCGGTCCATATGAATCGGGTGAGCGTACCGTTTGCACCGCAAATCCATCCTCTCTTGGATCACGTGTTACAGAACGTACACATACACACACTGTCATGGTATTGACAAGTTGCACGATTTTGGCTTGAATACCAAGTGGAACTCCGTGATTGGCTGTTTTTAAAGGGGCCACGGGCCAATAGGGCAAAGGGATTGTGTGTGGGGATTGTGCTAAAAGCGCAGGTGCACCACCATTGATGGGCAGCAGCTGGTGAAGCCACAAAAGAACAAAAGTAACACACAGATTCATCCATTTCAAGCAAATACAGTTTAAGAGGGTCCACAAAAATACAGCATGCAGTATTATAATTTAATAATGTATAGTTACAACAATTTAGACAGATTAGGGCTGGGCTATATGGACCAAAACTGATATCCCGGTATATTTAGGACGAATGGCGATTTACGATATATATCGGTATTTTAAACAAAACATGTTCTGTTTAAACATGACACCACATGTTCCACTTTCTGCTCAACAGAGCACAGCTGAACAAATAAAAGAAATATGAAGCGAAGTATAATAGTATGTAACCATTTATTAAATCTATGATACAAATAGCTTACATTTTAAAAATAACAAATGTAAACTAAAACAAGCTTACTTTGGCAGGAAAACATGGGCCTACAGCTTTGTGGTAATTAATGAAAACTGATTTAAATAAAGAGCTGTGCAAATACCAAAACTGTAAATAAAACAGATTGACCCTGGCTGGAAACAGACCTACTATGAAATGAAAACAGATATAATAATGAATGCATTGAACAAAAATACATGTGAAAATACAATAAATAACCCGTGACAAATTTAAAGGGGCTACATGTGTTTTAAATAAAAAGGTCATTTATAAACAAATAAAAAACTAAAAGACAGGCAATACTGAAGTAGTCAAAGTTGGCCATAAACACCACGCAGATTCATACAGCAGTTGTTGGTTATGCTGCAGATGGTGGAAGAGGTTCAAAGTGCTTCTGCCTTTTGAAATAATTTGCTTGTGGTATGTTTTGCAAATAACATTTTGTTGCTCTTCATCTACAATCTGAAATCCAAAATACCTCAAAATTAGAGAGCTATTTTTTTTTTCCTTTTGAACTAGCTCTTTCTCTCTATCACCCAGCATCGTAGCCGCCATTTTATTTTGAAAAGTATCTTGAGTTGCGTTGTGCGTCGGAGAAGCCTATGTAAAACACGCAAGGGGTGGGGTTGAGCCAAAGAGGATGAAAGGAAATAGTGCCCTGTGCAGTACCTGTCAGGCACAGAGAAGAGCAAATATAACAAAGGCAGCACCTAAATATAATACCGTATTTTCCGGACTATAAGTCGCAGTTTTTTTTCATAGTTTGGTTAGGGGTGCGACTTATAATCAGTCACATTATTACTTGATCATTAACACATTACTTACTTACTAGTATAGTTGATCACTTTACTTCGTTATTTTCACTTTAAACCGCATGAGGGCGCACTATGCCTGTGGAATAATTGGAACCGCAACTGACAATGAGTCTGACCTCAGCGCCGCATGTACTTCCGTAGTCAGCAGCGGCGTTGTTTATAAGTGACACGGAGGACGAAGATTTCGATGGATTTAATGATTTGGAGTGACACGGATGGTTCGATAAAATTGTTATTTATGTTATAGTTATTTGAATAACTCTTAATATGTTACATCAGGCACGTTCTCAGTTCCTCGTTTGTGTTTATGTAACGTTAGCATACCGTATCGTTTAGCCATCGTTGTTGCCTATTCATGTGTGTTCTTGGTGTTGGATTTTGTCAAATAAACTTCCCCCAAAAATGCAACTTGTACTCCGGTGCGACTTATATGTTTTTTTCTTCTTCATTATGCATTTTATGGCTGGTGCGATTTGTACTCCGGAGCGATTTATAGTCCAGAAAATACGGTATATATATCGGTATAGCGGGATTGTCCCAAATACGTATCTCTTTCTGGAATATATTGGTATAACTCGTAATACCGATGTACCACCCAGCCATAAGACAGATGACTCGGACAGTTAGTCTTTAATTGTCCTAGCATGCATGTTAAAAGTGAGAGGAAGCCAGGGCACTTGGAGGAAACACACGGGAAAAAATGCCAAATCCATACAGGATGCCAACCCAAGTGTGAGGTGGATGTGCTGAGAAGAAAATCATGGGTATAACAGTTTTGAATGTACCATTTGTGATGTGCAGCCACACGGAAAGCGCAATACATCACACACAAAAGGATTTCATTCATAGATATTCTCACGTCGAATGAAAATTCTCGCAAAACCAAGATTAAATGTGATTTCAGAATAAACAAAGTAATAACAGTGGACAAAGAAGCGACAGTTTTGTCAAAAAGAAAAGGCATTAAAGGAGCACGGAGTCTCTGTTGCGCAATGATTGTTTTGATATTTGATTCTCCACCGCGCCTCTGCGCCGCCTCGTCACCTTGCTTTCTGATTGGCTGCACGCCACTGTCAACCGGCTGCTTGCCCGTTTCCCCTTGGGTGACACCACACACTATCAATCCAAAAAATCAACATGTTGAACATCCCCAATTTGAGGTCGGGTGTCCTTTCGAGCAACCGAGATCAGTCTAACGACGCCACGCATGGCATGAATATCTGCTAAGATTATCTTTGTAGCCATTACTAGAATCATAGCCAACCTACAATTGTTGAGGCTAAATTGGGGTCGATAATCCGGCCGTGCGACCCACTCTTTAATCTATTGCCACATGTTTTCCAGCTAAGAGATTTCCAATCAATAAATATCACATAACTAACTGAACTCACCTTTAGCATATTAAACTCAAGTACTTTAGAACAACAATGTCCCATTCCATTGTAGGATTATTGGGCTGGTGTGTATTCCCAGCAGCTGTTTACAGGCGAGTGGCCTGCCCCACAACCCTGGTAATTGAAGCCAAGAGCTTTATCTGGAGTCAGATAGAGGCACCCAGACTCCACCAGGACTGAGAGGCTCTCCAGAGACAGACATAGGCCTCCTGCCCTCTTTTCTTACCTCAGTTGCGTTCAAAAGAGGATCTCTCCTTATCTACCTAACCTTCTGCTTAGGAGGGAAGAAGAGGTCACCCCTTCTTGCACATTAGTTTTGCCTAGTTTTCTTGTTCGGTTTACTGGGCTAATTTTAACTCCACCACAGGGAAGGAAGTAAAGGAGGGCACATATGTACAGAGTTGTTATTTTGAGCAATCATGTCATGTTCTAGGATGAGCAACTTTATCTCTGCTTGAGTAGTGGCCGTGTGTGTGTGTGTGCGTGTGTGTGTGTGTGCCTATGTTTTTGGCCACACCATACAATATATGTTAGACTGTATTTTGTACTAGCACAAGCATGTGTACTTACTCACACAAAGGTATGGATACGTGTTCTATAATTTAATTCAACTGCAGAAAGTTGTATGATTCAGCACTACTAAAGCTGAGATGTTTTAACGTGCCCTCCATCTATCCATTTTCTCTTCACACATGGGTTTGGATGTTTTGTTTTTTGACATACCCTTTTAATGTACTTTTCTTGGGGTTGCTGTTGAGTTTGTCTCTCAGATGACCTTGGGCAAGAGAAAGGGCTACCTCTGATTACAAATTTAAACTAAACTACTTCTGACAGTGGTGTTGTTGCACTCTTATTATCATCTTGCATTAACTAACCACAAACTGAATTGCCAAACAAAAATATTACAGCACTGAATTGCTTTTTCACATCTCTTTTCAGACAGTGAGATTGTTCCCCCTGACTGCCTGCGCCCACGCTCTTTCACAACAGTGCGCTCCTCCTCTCTCCGCCGTGAGGCTGACGACTCCCGTCTATCCGTCAGCCTGTGCGACCTCAACCTTCAGCAGGAGGACGGAGGCAGCTCCCACTCACACCATCACACGCTCCACCTGGCGTCAGCCTCCTCAACCTGTCCCATCCCCCAGAACTCCCTCAACTCACAGCAATCATCTTTGCTGCCGTCTGCCCTGGAGAGTGATCTCCACTTCCACCAGTTGCGTGGCGCCCATATTAAGACTCTTGATGAACAGACTGTGGCAAGATCAGAGCATTCACGGGAGGAGCGCACTTTAGTTTTCACCAACCGCCCCCTCCATATCGGAGAGTGTGTGTACATCAAAGTCACCAAGTCCAGTCCAGCCCGCTCAGGCTCCCTGTCCTATGGTGTGACATCATGTGACCCAGCTGTGCTGCGCCCCAGTGATCTGCCATATAATCCAGAGGCTCTAGTCGACAGAAAGGAGTTCTGGGCAGTGTGTCGTGTGCCCACCCCTCTACAGAGCAGTGACATCCTAGGCTTCTTGGTCAACCAAGAGGGAGAGGTCATCTTAAGCCACAATGGCACCAATGTCGGCATGCAAGTCTGTGTGGACAACTCACGCCCACTCTGGATGTTCTTTGGTCTACATGGTGCTGTCACTCAGCTAAGAATTCTGGGTAAGCAGAAATCTCATGCAATGACATATATCCCTTACACTATATATTAATATGTATACATAAAAACACATACATACATATATATGGTTGGCCATGTTTCAGTGTTTTTGAAAAAAGAAAAAATATAATACTGACGGATATTTTTTAATTGTTATTGTACCAAAAACCAAGTTGAGTAGGCAAGGGAAAAAGACCCAATAGAAAATACCAATGTGTGCTTTGAGTTTCTTGTTTTTGTTGTAGTGATTTATCGCGAGTTGGTATTTTGTCATTTTTACTCGGGATGTCCCAATCCGATATTCTGTATTTGTATCAGCTCGGATTCGGTTATAGGATCAGTTCGATCCTGTTTCATGTGTTGCGGGGTACTTGGAGCAGGGACATAAGCGAGCATGGATATCAACAAGGAAATAAAACCGGGAAAGCAGATTGACTGACAAGTTAACTGATCAATGTTGCCATTATTCACGCCGACAATGATTGGTTGAGGTTTTTCTGGTCCCACCAAGTGCACGGTTTATATATCTGTCAGTGGGGAGAAATTTGAAAAATATTACAAAATTTGAAAAATATTACAAAATACATTCTAAATAAGATCCTCTCTAATACATTTAAGTACAGTAATCCCCTGCTTAGTTGAGATTCACTCTTCATAAATTCACACTTTAGCATTTTTTTTCTGTTGAAAACTCTCCCCAATGATTTGATGAAAAATTCATGTCATAATGTTTTTTGTATATTATGAAGCCCAAACAAAAGTCTGTAGTAAAGGACCCCTCGTACTCTTTGATGGCATATTTTAATTTATGACAAGTCTAAAGTAAAGGACAGTGATGGAATTATTGTCACGGAACGGATGGAGCAGGGCGACCAAGTGCAGCTTAGACCAGGGTTTATTCAGCAAAACAAACTAACAGACTCGGCAAACTGACATGACTTAACAAAACAACAAGAGGACTAACCGACAGGGACGTGAAACAAAGGACGTGAAAACATTAAACGACAACAAGAACCAAAAAGACATCAAGACAACAACAACACAATGATCCGACGGGGCGTGAGGGGCAGACAGGACTTATATACACGACAGGTATCAAGAGGCAGGTGAGAATAATCAAACTAATCATGGGCACACAGGAGGGGAGGGGCGAGCACACAGACAGAAACCATGACAACAAACACATAGTGGAACGGCTGGGGACGAGACGTGACAATTATGTCTCAACTTCGCCTGCGGAGACATCTCTTACCTGGTGGGTCTCACCTTTCTACAAGGTGCATGCAGCCTTAGGGAGGCAGCGTCATAATGACTAGAGTGCATACTTAATGAATACTGAAAGATTTAACCAATAAATACAATCTTTTGGGGTAAATTTTTAGATGAATTAAGCCCAAAGAAGTGTTCTTATACTATTAGTTTCCAATTCGCACATCATAGGCCCACCAAGAGAACGGTAAAATGGATATAAGAAAGTCTACACAACCCTGTTCAAATGCCAGATAATACAAAAAATAAAACTGAGACAATTTCAAAACACTTTTCCACTATTAATGCGAGCTATAACCTCCACAACTCAATTGAATTATAGGAAGGTAAAGATAGAACAAAAAGTGTAAATCCCTTAAGTGGGATGTTGCTGTGCTCAGAAGTAACCAATCGCATTCAAATCACATGATGCTTAGTTGAACTGATTTATTGATGAAGTACGTTTTGCTATATTAGGGCGTACTTGAAAACTTAAAATTTACTCAAAAATCCACAGTGCGCCTTATAATGCAGAGCGCCTTATATATGGATCAATTGATGAATTTGTTGATCCATACTGGTTGTACACAGCGCTCCGCCAAAATGTTTCAGTCCGTTTCAGTACAACTAGTAAATTACAAGGTCACATTCAGCAGTACGGCAACCGTGGTCAGGGGCGTCACTGAAGTAAGCTACTACTGGTCGATCGCATGACATTAAAAAAAAAACTTTTTTTTTTCTATTGACTAGAATCCGTCCCATCGCGTGATTGACATACATGTAAGCCAGTGGTTCCCAAAGTGGGCGGTACCGCCCCCCTGGGGGCGGTGGAAAGATCTGGGGGGGCGGTGAGGAAGAAAGGGGCGGTTGGGGGGCGGTAGGGGGGCGGCAGTCGATTTGTACACAACACGCCGCTCTGGCCCAGTCAGATCCGACAGCATAGACTACAAAAGCAAAAGCTCAGGTTTGTAATTTCAAGCTTGTAATGTTCAGAATTTTATCTTATAATAAAAACCGCATTCTGGCGGTCAACATCATCTTGAGTTCAAGTCAACATGAAATTGGGGACTCGCCAGAACGCGCCGTGTTGTGTTGTGTTGAGCTGGTTAGGGCAGTGGTCCCCAACCACCGGGCCGCGGACCGGTACCGGTCCGTGGGTCACTTGGTACCGGGCCGCCAAGCCGCACAGACATTTGTTTTTATCGACGGTCAATTAATTCAGGTCAAGACACTCGTCCCGGTCACGTGACATGTTTCCCCAGTCGAGCCCGCAAAGCCAATATGTGGCGACAGGCTAACTAACCAGGCAGTGAAGCATTCAAAACTGCTTCAACACATGGAGACCAAGCATCCTGCAATAAAAGACAAACCTTAAATCACTTCGGGTGTCATTGTCCCCGATTACGTCTAGATGGGACCGGCTCGTTTCTGAGAAACAAACTCAGTGCTCCGACTAATTCAACGTAATGGTAATGATATTATAAATGTATTATTTATTTATTTATATAAATGTATTATTTATTTATATAAATGCCGGTCCTTGGGGGGGGGGGGGGGCGCTAGGAATTCACTGGGAAGCCAAAGGGGGCGCCAGCCTGCAAAAGTTTGGGAACCACTGATGTAAGCCTATCGAAAGGCAGTCACAGTAAAGCGCAACCCCCCCACCGCAGCAGTCTGGCTGCGCTTACACAAGCCCGGCACCAAAGCTAACATGCTAATCAACGTACGCATTCGCTTTTTTCTTTTAAACTCAAGAAAGTTTATGACCATCAAAAATGAGTGGGGTTGCTGGAACAAGTAAGAAACCAAACCCTATCACTTTCATCCCATTGCTTGATTGACATACAGGTAAGCCTATCGGGAGGCAATCACAGTGAACCGCAGCAAGTTTGGCTCCGGATACGCAAGCCCGGCACCAAAGCTAACAAGCTAATCAACGCATTACACATCAACGCACGCACTCGCGTTTTTCTTTTAAACTAGAGAAAGTCTATGACCATCAAAAATGAGTGGGGTTGCTGGACCAAGTAAGAAGCCAAACCGTATCACTTTCATACGGAATGGGAGTTGGACTTTTTCTTTTTTTTTACCTCGTTGACTGGGTTGAGATTCCCTTTAGCATAGCTCCATCTCGTGGATGCAGAACGCAACCCTAGTCAACATCAGTTTGATGCAGTATCCTATATTCTATGCGCTTTTTAATCCGGTGCGCCCTACATATGAAATAATTTCTAAAATCAAAAATTCAATGAAGGTGCGCCTTATAATGCAGTGCGCCTTATAGTGCAGAAAATACTGTACACTTTAGTACTTGCAAAACGTGTGTGTGAGATAGAGACAGAGGCTGCAGTATAGTATTAAACCCAAAAGATGTCCATTTCTTACTTATGTTATGACCATAAAATGTTGGCCTAAATGCAGCAAAAAAAAAAAGCCACAAAAATCCTGACTAAGCAATTGAGTCTGGTGGGTAGTCTCTTGTTAAACGCATTTTCGAGGGGGGGCAAACCTGAGCTAATCGACAGCGAAATGAAACAATCATTCAGTGGATGTGACATTGGAAAAAAAAATTGTCGTCTTTTGAAATATATGCTTCCAGTGCTGTCCGCTGCTGGGGTTTTCATGACTGTGTTAAAAGTTATTTAAAAGTAGTTACCGTAATTTTCGGACTATAAGTCGCACCGGAGTATAAGTCGCACCAGCCATAAAATGCCCAAAAAAGTGAAAAAAAACATATATAAGTCGCTCCGGAGTATAAGTCGCATTTTGGGGGGCAATTTATTCGACAAAATCCAACACCAAGAACAGTCATGAACGAGCAACAACAGGCTAAACGATAGCTATGCTAACGTGACATAAACACAAACTAAGAGCTGAGAACGGCCCTGACGTAAAATTCAGAGTTATTCAAAAAACTATTACATAAATAACACGTTAATAAAACCATCTGCGTCACTCCAATTCATTAAATCCATCAATCGTCCTTTGTCAACAATGCGTGCGCGCCGCTGACGGCTCTTGCACTTAAAAATATTCCACAGGCCCATATAACGATATATAAATTATATATCAAATAACTATTATATAAGCAATAATGTTATCAAACCATCTGTGCACTCTAAATCATTAAATCCATCGATCAAATTCCTCGTCCTTTGTCAACATCGCCGCGCGTGCGCCCTGACGTCAGCCTCGTCGTTATTCCACAGATCTACTATATATAGATAATATATATTGTAGCGTTAACAAAGTTCAAGGAAAGACGTGGGTTTGGTAAACGGCTCTTTATTTAACAAAACAAACTTACAGGCGTGTGGCGGCGTGGACGTCCAGCCACGAAAGGGGACGAGAGCTCCATACGATAGGACCGGGCGTGCGTAGAAGCCATGACCGAGATCCATGCACCGTCCTCGGACAGCCACCCGGCTGAGCGCCGGCCCTCGACTTCCATCCACGGAGCTGAAAGGCAGCTCGGTAGAGTAGGACCGGGCGTGCGTAAAAGCATTGTCCGAGCACCATCCACCGTCCCTGGACAGCCACCCGGCCGAGCGCCGGCGCCCGACTTCAATCCACGAAAGTGAAAGAAAGCTGGACGAGTCGATCTTTGTCCTTTATGTAAACAACCGTCGCGCTGCTGACGCGCGACCGCGACGTCGCGTCGCGCTGCTGACGTCAGCAGCGCGACGTCGCGCGTCACTCGTCCAGCTTTCTTTCACTTTCGTGGATTGAAGTCGGGCGCCGGCGCTCGGCCGGGTGGCTGTCCAGGGACGGTGGATGGTGCTCGGACAATGCTTTTACGCACGCCCGGTCCTACTCTACCGAGCTGCCTTTCAGCTCCGTGGATGGAAGTCGAGGGCCGGCGCTCAGCCGGGTGGCTGTCCGAGGACGGTGCATGGATCTCGGTCATGGCTTCTACGCACGCCCGGTCCTATCGTATGGAGCTCTCGTCCCCTTTCGTGGCTGGACGTCCACGCCGCCACACGCCTGTAAGTTTGTTTTGTTAAATAAAGAGCCGTTTACCAAACCCACGTCTTTCCTTGAACTTTGTTAACGCTACAATATATATTATCTATATATAGTAGATCTGTGGAATAACGACGAGGCTGGCGTCAGGGCGCACGCGCGGCGATGTTGACAAAGGACGAGGAATTTGATCGATGGATTTAATGATTTAGAGTGCACAGATGGTTTGATAACATTATTGCTTATATAATAGTTATTTGATATATAATTTATATATCGTTATATGGGCCTGTGGAATATTTTTAAGTGCAAAAGCCGTCAGCGGCGCGCACGCATTGTTGACAAAGGACGATTGATGGATTTAATGAATTGGAGTGACGCAGATGGTTTCGCGCTGCTGTCGTCACTTGAAATTCAAATTACAGTAATCCCTTGCTACATTGCGGTTCGTTTATCGCGGTTTCATTTTTTTTTTTTTGAAAATTTTTTTTTGAAATTTTTTGAAAAAAAAAAAACACATATAAGTCGCTCCTGAGTATAAGTCGCCCCCCCACCCAAACTATGAAAAAAACCGCGACTTATAGTCCGAAAATTACGGTATTTAAAACTGATTTGATGCCAAAAGATGTTAACAAACGTGCCTCCATGTCTGCCACGTACCATTTTGAATAAGGATGGCCTTCTGTCACCAAAGAGTGACGTTGCGCACAAAGGGTACGTTCACAACACATTAATGAATTCGATTGGACGGTTCGTTTTGAACCGACGCAGCCGCGGTGAATGGCATGCTCTCCAGACCCACTTTCTTACAAGTGAATGTGGCTTGCCAGCCTAATCACTCACAGCCAACATCTTCACCCAACTGTTAACATTGTGGCTTAGTATAATAGCACATTTCTGCACAGCTGTTTTTTTTGCTGTGCATTTCAGAAAAAAAAACACTCAACAAATAAACAGAAAAATAATACAATACGTCTCTTTACCAGCTTTCATCCTGGAATCCTCAAGTGTAACTTTTCTACATTCTTTACATTCCATCAAGGAACATTTCTCGTCTGATGCTGATGTATTGCTTTGTGTTGACAGGAGAGCAATGAAAATTTCAATTAAATTTAATCTTGGCACTTAAACAGAGGTGGGGTTGTATGCAGCAGACTCTCTGAACTCAGATGCGCTAGAATAGATGGAGCTGCTTGCTTGCCTACCTGAGGATTAATAGGAGCTGGACAGAAGGTGCTACAAGGATTCCAGGAGGCTTGTGTGCTACATACAAGGCCTTAAAGTTGTTGCTGATGATGTAAAACAGTAGCTATCAATTGGTAAACTAAACCAGTCACAGATGTTTGTTAATCTCAGTCTCTTCATATAGAGCGCCTACATTTATGAAAATATCTACATCAAGTATCATCAAGATTGTATCTAATTGCATCAATTGTATCCATTTACTTTTATATGACTTACATTTATTACACGGGTGACTAGGAGGAATTTGCGGTTCTAAGCCTTTCCGTGGTACGTGTGCATGTATACGTGCGCCCATTTTGATAGTGAAGGAGTGTGTGCTTTTAATGACTTGGAAAGAATCAGCCTCTCAGTGTCTGACTTATGACACATCAGGTGGTGCTGTATGCGTGCGTCCATTTTGATAGTGGAATGTGTGCTTTTAATGACTTGGAAAGAATCAGCCTCTCAGTGTTCGACTTATGACATGTCAGGTGGTGACGTAGATTCGAGGCTTTCAGACAGCTGTTTTTCAGATCCTCGCAGCACATGCCACCACGCCTTTTTGTGACACATGCCATGCTTCAGATTCTTTTATCATCCTTTGTGGCTTTCAAAACCAGTGTGTGTGTCTCACATTATTAATTTACCCTTCTCAGGCAGTTGTGCAACACCATGAGAAATGTTCATAATCTTGCTCAATAATACTCTCGGGGAAGGAATGAGAGACAAGCAATCATTCCTGAACCATTCCAGCCCTGGTCAAGCCTCGATGAATAAATTAGGAAAATGTATTTCCTTTCCTGATGTCTACCAGGCTTGTACCCCCCCCCCCCCCCCCCCCCCCCCCAAAATAAAAGAAATCTGTCATTATAACAGATGTTCTTTTTTTCTTACTGGCAACTTGCTCTTTTTCCTCAAGTGGCTACTGCAGTATTAAATGCTGGGATGCTTTTGACCTTCACTGGCCTCACACATTGCTTGTCATTCATCTATTGACAGTTGACAGGGGTGGGAGTGCACTAATGATCTGTCTGGAGTTGACTCAAGGTTTAGTGTCACGCTCAAGGACAGTTTTGACACATTGGAGGAGGAGATGAAGGTCAATTCTCCTACCTGAGTGATCAAGGCTCTCCTTTGTATTGCATCACACATTTTGCCAACAGCAACAAGTCAGTGTGAAGCAGAAGCTGGATGACACATTTTTCTTTAGTAATTTTACGGGGACCTGGACACTTAGCTGATATTGACACTCTCTTGTCCTGCTCCTTTTATCTTCTGTAGGCTCCACTCATGTCGGAGACAGACGGGCCGGGTCGAACCCCAGTTCGCCTTCTTCGTCACCACACACTCCAAGTGCCCTGTGCAGCGGCAGCTCAGATCCCGTCCTCAACCGAGGCATGTACTCGGCTTCTTACTGCAGCTCAGCGGGGGGTAAGTCTATCTGTACGGCCACTACAGAAGCAGGGAGTCAATCAGCCCTCAGGGGACTGGATTAAATTCAGTATGAAATAGTGAGCGCATGACATCATCTTGTAGTGTGAAACAAATGGACATGCACTTCACAGGCAGCAGAGGGGCTGCTTGCAGCCAGATGTAGCAATATATTGTTCTTGTATGTAACCTCCAAACTCCAGTCATGTAACAAATTTATTTTTCAAATTAATTGTAGAGGTGTGTAAAAGCAAAAAAACATCATTTGTCATTGTCCTATACTTCCAGATTCTACTTTGTAACTGTAAATCCTTTTTGTTGTTATTTTTTTATTCTTGGCAGCATTTTTAAGGATCTCCTACTATACTGGAATTGAGCTTACCATGCGCTCTAACAAAATATGTCTACTCTTTGTTCAGGAACAAGTCCTAATTCTCCAGTCAGCCTGCCTAAGTCACCTACGTTCCCATCGGACCGCGGGCCTCGCTCTGACGAGTGCTCAATCTGTTACGAGAACACAGTGGACACTGTCATTTATGCGTGTGGACACATGTGTCTTTGTTATAACTGTGGCCTGAAGCTCAAGAAAATGTCCAACGCATGCTGTCCCATCTGCAGAAGACAGATCAAAGACATCATCAAAACCTACCGAAGTACATAAGAGCACATGGTGGAAGCGCAAACTGCCAGAGATGAGGGAAGGGTTCAAGGGGAAATCTTGATACTTTTGATAATCTATCACACTTTCTGTTGCTTGAGTCTGCAACATTACTCATTCAGGTACGCTACTGCTGACACGTGGTCTCATGCAGAAGTCAACAGATACAGTACATGCCACAAGTGTTAACCCCCCCACCCCCTCAGGAGACTTCATAATAGAAGGCAACTACTAAAACAATTTCATCCAAGATTGCATTTGTTGAGCCGTGCTGCCACGATGCAGGGACTGTGCCGAAACCGCCCCCCCCCCCCAACCCCCCTGGGCTGAATATTTCAACAAATCTTTTAAGGACGCGGCACAGAACTCAGTCAACCGCATGTGTACATTCTGTCTGACTGAGCCAGTGGAAACAAGCACAACGTTTCATATAAGTCATCTCGCTATCTCACAACTCGAGTTTATACTTGGAGATAGATGAGTCGGGCTCCAGCAACGCACTGATGAAATGATGACTCATTGGTGCTGCTAATCAGTGGTGACATGTTTAGGAACGGTGCTGACTGTAATAAGGACTCTTTTTATCTACTGTATCTTTATGGTAGTTCTACGTACTTCAAATGTTGGTGGTAAGTATGTTGTGCTAGATAGCTGCTTGCTCTACAATGTGGTGTGTTGCGCTGAAATTGGCATCTTCATGGAAATGCCCCATTCGCGTGAGACGATTAAAGAACGCTCATAGGTTTAAGCCTCCGCAGCTCACAATTCTTAAAAAAACACAACAGGGAGTGGATTCTCAGGGCCAATATTTTTTTAGGGGGGTTTATTTGTAAGACGTAAAGACTCTTTTCCCAAACTCTAGTCATAACTGCCTGATGCACTGTGAGTAATCCTGACATTCACATCTCCTTAAAAATAGCTCTGTACGAACATGTGAAGTCGGGGGATTGTTGCCATGGTATCAGAAGGCAGTACAGTTACGACACAGCGGCCTTAACCAGCGTTTGTTACAAACCGATGTTTCTGCAAGAAGGAAAATTACCAAAAAAATACTCTTGTGTGACTCAAAGCAGTTACATTTTATACTCAGTGGAGGAAAAAGAGCACACAAAATGTTAATTATTTTTATAAATACGCAGAAGCTCCCATATTATATTAACATATCTTCTTATCTTTGTGACAGGTTTTCACCAGCAGCAAAGAGCCTTTATAGAAATTAAGTTATTGAATGATACCTCTCCCACACTCTCATTCCAATGTATTCTTCGCAAATCATTTAAATGGGGCTCAAAGCTTTGCTGCTATTGTATTTGCCAGCTGTCCTTTTCCGGTAAATGCTGACAATGGTTAGCTCGGTTCCACACGTCCCTCCACAGTCCGTGCTACTGCTTGAATGAAGTGTTGAATCACATTTGAATGTTAATTTATGTATTTAGAATAAATTATTGTATTTTTTAATGTTGTGGTCAAGTTAAAAACAGTCTGTTACTTCTAGGATTGTTTAGATTGACCCCCTTCCTATCATTGTTGGGATTAATAGTTTTGGTATTAGTCTGTTTTCTTGATCTCAACATTTAAATGTATTCTAGTTTTGTAATAGTACAAATGGTTTGTTGTACTTTGCTGAATTGTTGTTCAGAGTTGCAGGATATAAATTTGTAGGTTTATTACAATCTCTTATCCTTTTTTTCTCTGCAATATATTGTGCATAAACTGACGTTACAGTTGAGTCCATCCCACATAGAGCTCTTATTTTGTGTTAAAGACATCACTGTGTATCACTTGTTTGCTGGAGATAACTGTCACGTCAAGCAATTGATTGTAAATCTGCAATTGTTCAGGCCCTCATTTCAGTCATGGCATGTTTGGTATTGTTCGCTCTGACCAAATCTACACTTTAGTAAATTCATCTGCATTGCATTCAATGTATCAAGACAACGTCATACTTTTTGGCACCTTTTTTTGGCTGACATATTCTGTTTCTCAACTATTTACGTTTGTATTCAAAATGTTCAAATGGCTCCTTGAATGTTACTGACCCTATAATGTGGTTATCCCATCACTCATGTGAGGGCTCTGATTTTGCTTTTTTTTTTAAAGTTCTGTTTGGCGTGTTGCAGTTTTTATAATGCTACTGTATGACTGTGTGTGTGTGTGCGTGTGTGTTCATTACACCACAATTAAATTGTCGCTATGGATTTTGTGTCATGTGTGACTGATCTGTTTACCTCATGTAAAGTTCAGGACCAACAATAGACGAGCACTTATGAATGTGCATTTTTATCCCTCTCAGTTTTGCCATAGTTGTGACAAGAGCAACATTCTGAAGTAATTGGTTAGCTTCTTTTTTCTTTCAACTCAGTTCAATGTATTGGGTGAAATTGTTCAATAAACTTTCCATATGTGCTTGTGGAAAATGTTGGGTTTGTTTGTCGGAGACGTATTGTAGTGGTATTGAATTGCATTGTATTAGACCTTTTCATGAAATTTTTACATTACAATGGAGTGCAAATATTTTACAGTCCATGCCATCTATTCTATTGGCTAATCTAGTTCACTTTCAGCGACTTCTAAAGCCTATCCTGGTTGACTTTGCGCAAAAAAAAAAAAGAACAGCCCATTGCATGGTTCACAAAAACAATCATCCATCCATCCATTATCTGAACCGCTTAGTCCCCACGGGGGTCGCGGGTGTGCTGGAGCCTATCCCAGCCGTCATCGGGCAGTAGGCGGGGGACACCCTGAACCGGTTGCCAGCCAATCGCAGGGCACACAGAGACAAACAACCATTTGCACTCGCACTCACACCGAGGGACAATTTGGAGTCTTCAATCGGCCTACCAAGCATGTTTTGAAAGGAACTCTGCTTTAGCAAACCAAGAGATTTGAGATTTAAAATGGTCTTTGGTTTTTCAATTGTATGGTGCTTTTTCACCCACAGGGCCCTCAAAGCGCTTCACACTGGGGTTCAGTATCTTCCCCAAGGACACTCTAATAGTCACAAGGGCCAGGGATCAAATCCACAGCCTCTGGGTTGGGAGACGACCCACTCTACCACTGAGCCATGCCGCCCCCAACAGATATATCATTGTCCTTAGTGAAAACATTTTTGGGATGGCCCCGTCCTGTTCCAACATGACTGTGTACGAGCACACACAGCAAGTTTGATAAAGACATGGATGAGAGACTGGTGTGGATGAACTGGACTGGCTTGCAATGAGTCCTGACCTCACACCTTTGCCATCTGTCTGTTCACCTCGCCACATTAATTGACAGGCCTAGCAACTAACTGTCCAACTTTGCCTGAAGGTCCTGTCCGGCAGCTGCAGGACTGCTTTGCCAAATCTCATTGGGATTTATGCCAGCCACGACTTCCAAGAGCATGTTGATAATGTTCTGGCTTTCATCAAATAGTCCATTGACAGTTAATAGTGAAAGGGTCAGGGATTTTCCAAACCAGAAACCCTGGATGAACAGGATAGTGTCTCTTTTAGAAAGCCACAACACCACTTTCAAGTGAAGGGACAAGTATTGTCCTCCGTACACCTTGACATAATAAGATGTGTGTTACGTTCTATTCTAAAGCCTCTGAGCCATAGCAGCGAATGGCATCAAAGTTGTTGGTTAGAAGGAAGCAACAGTAATGTTGAAAAGTACAACTGACCTACTTCAAAACTTAACACTCAACATGAGGAACTGATTTTTGACAGTCTGACTGTCTATTACTGAATTTAGGAATATGAATAATCTTGTGAAAAGAATCACAAGACAAGGATAAAAGGCTCCTGGGAAATTAAAATTTTAAACCGTTGAATTTTTAATATAGAAATCTAAGTACTCATGAAAAGCTAAGGGAGGTCAGCGGGAAGGTCGTGAAACCTAGACTGGTTCAAGAGAGACATCTATAGTTCATCAATTGACATGGGCTCGGTTGTAAATGCTACTAAAAAATATCAATGCAGCACATTTGCTCCCATTTTTCATGCGCTGAAATCGAACATCCAAGACTTTTAATACATACCTAAAAAAAACAATGTCCCTCACAAATGTGTCCAAATCTAGGTTGTGAGCAAGACTGTTGTGCCTGCAGGCTTGCGAAATAATGGAATACATGTGCCGGTGTTACATATTCACAATTCAGAATACAAGACAAAAAATGTAACTGTATTCCGTTGCCGGAATTTTGCAGGATTATATTTTCCACGCGTGAGCAGAGTGGTGCTATTTATTTGAGCCTCAGCGGAAGAAATGGATAAATTGTAACAATTGTCGAAAGTGGTAAAGTGAAATACAGTATTCACTGTTGGGTTACTACTCAGTGAAGGACCGATTCATCATAAATAACATTTCCAATGAAATGTTTGAGCTGTCACAGTCCTGCTATAATAGAGCTAAGCTGCTGCACCAAGTCACCTTGCGTAACAAATGACCAATATTCACTATTTAAGACCATATCAACAATAAAAACAGCTGAAGTTGGCACAGAGAATAAAAGTGGTATTTTGTGGCGACGCCACGTCTCGTCACCAGCGTGTGTCCACATACATTTCGGGGTTGATTGATCCCCACCCCATTATTTTCACAATATTACCAATGATTATTTATTTACAATGATTTTGAATGGACAAATAGTTACTGCGGTTACTATTGTGACTCCCACCAATACACGGAGGGGGGGATAAGGGGGTGTATAGTATTTATATTGATTTTTTTTCTGATTTAAAACCAACAACAACAACAACATAATTGATCTCCCGGCTGGATGATCTCTTCAATACAGGGGTTCCCAAACCTTTTGCAAAGAGGGGCAGATATGGCGAAGTGAACATGTACAGAGGGTGATCATTCTGCATTCAATTGTTTTTTATTTTCATTGCGTTCGTTATCAGGCATCTTGTTGTCGTTTGCATGCTTCGTCTGGTAGTGCCTCTTGACATTAAATTCCTTGAAAACAGAGTCTTTTTAAACTATGGGCAAACACAGATGTTTTGTATTTCAGGTGTGTATGGAGAGGCACACTGCGCTCAGAGCACATTTCTGAAAGCACCTGAGGGCGCCGCCACAGGGCTGCTGCCATCCGGTGAAATATAAAATAGCCTTTTTTTTCTACAGTCTTCAATAGTGCTGAAGGGCCACACATTATTAATGTTATGCCAGAGGCTGCGGGCTGGTAAAAATTTGAACAGGACCCGAATTTACTTTGGGCATGCCTGATTTTACGGCAGGAACTGAAGCAATCATAATACTGATCCCAACCCAAACATGCTCAAAGGGTTACGTGCACACCCGGACTGACCATAGGGAGAACAGGGAGAATTCCCAAAGCGCCGGCGCGCCTATCAGAGAGACAGGCCAGGCCACTCAGGCGAGGCGCATGTGAGGAGGGAAAGACGATTGGTTTATATCAGGGGTCACCAACATGGTGCCCGCGGGCACCAGGTCGCCCGTGAGGACCGCACGAGTCGCCCGCAGGACTGTTCTAAAATTAGCTCAAATAGCGGCACTTGTCAGTGAGCTGCATCTATTTATTTTACAGTCAAACTTCGGTTTTCGAACGTCCCGGTTCTCGAAATAATCGGAATTCGAACAAAAGAAATCGACATTTCTTTGCTTCGGTTGTTGAACAAAATTCGGAGGTCGAACCTCGCGAGATGAGCCGGGAGGACCCGAGAAAACCCGACTGCGCGGCCCGGATGCCGACTGACTCCGTTGTTATTGTATTTTCGTTACTTTGAGGATTGTATTAACCCCTAATCATGCCTCCAAAGGAAGCAAGTGGGAGCAGTAAAGTCATCCGAAAACACAAAGAAGCAATGCGACACTGAGCGCCCGGCGCGTTGCGGTTGCGCGATCGGACCAAATTAAGCTCCCTGCGCACTGAGGTCCACTTTTGGAAAGTACATCAGGACTTTAAAAATATTTTCTAAATTTTAGCGACGGCTCTGTCACAATAATGCGACAAGCGCGGTGCAGTTGCACGGTGGGAGACGCGCTACTGTTGCGCGTTCGGCGGTGCGCTGCAGTTGCGCGATCGGAGAAAATTAAGTTCCCTGCGCACTTAGGTCCACTTAAATTTTGGAAAGTACATCAGGACTTAAAAAATATTTTCTAAATTTCAGCGACGGCTCTGTCACAATAAGGCGACCAGCGCGGTGCAGTTGTGCGGTCGGCGACGCGCTACAGTTGCGTGTTCGGCGGTGCGCTGCAGTTGCGCGATCGGACAATAATGCGCAAATGAACAAATGCTTAAAAAAGGCGGGGGTTTTTTTGGGAACGGATTCAAATTTATTCCATTATTTGTGATGGGAAAACATGACTCGGAATCCGAACGATTCACTTCTCGAACAGCCTTCTGGAACGGATTGTGGTCGAAAACCGAAGCTCCACTGTATTTGTAATGGGAAAAATAGATTCGGAATTCGACCGATTCGCTTCTCAAACCGCCTTCTGGAACGGATTGTGGTCAAAAACCAAGGTTTGACTGTATTTTTAGTATTCTTGTTAAAATCACACTTACATGTGAACTGGAAATGACAATAATAACACATAGTGAAAGCCAAATTGAGCAAATTGGCTAATTCAGAAGTGCGTGTCAAACTGGGAGCCCTTTGCCTTAATCAGTACCCAGGAAGTAGCTCTCGGTTTAAGAAAGGTTGGTGAACCCTGGTTTATATCAATTAACACCCGCCCACAGTCCGTATCAACCACACAGAGCGCGGGTGGAGGAAGGGGTGTGTTACGTATGTCAGGTGCCGGCTGCTGTGGCGTTTAGCTTGCGAGCAGTGCGAGTGAGGATAACGGACTTCGAACGTGGTAAAAAGAAGACGAAAGTCGGTGCGGAGAGGGACAAAAAAAAGAAAGGCGCTCGAGGAGGACGAGGCCAAACGCAGAAAAGTCATGGATTTATTCAGCCAGATATACTAGTCCAAATGAGAAGGTCATGCCTCAGCTGAAAAAGATAATAATTCCAACCTTGAAAGATTCTTAACATTCACACGCAAATTTAACATATTTTTCATATTTGAAGAAGAAAAAAAAAGCCTTCACTCTTGCATTCTGTGGTGCAGCGTATCCTGGGTTTCTGACCCCTTGCCTATATTTTAAAGCCTGTGGTGGCTTTCTTCAAGCACCCTTCTTCTGCAGTGTGGGTGCAAAGTTGAAACACTATATCAAAGCTAAAAAGTATGCAGAGCTGCACAGCTTTGTTGAAGATGGAGATTAGTGTAGGCTACAGCTTCTAGCTTCCAATAACGCACATTTCTTTAGTGATAACATCTCTCAATACGTACATTTACAGGCAGTAGAATGATACTATTCATGCATCACCTCCTTAATTATGGACTCCAAGAGATTGTTCATCTTCACTCATCACCCACTGTATCTTCATATATGTATCTCCCTATCCTGACAAACAGAATTTACTCAAGCTACAACAAAGTCAAATGTCCCCATAATGCAAATGCACTGTCACAAAATATATGAATGCAACATGAATCCTTCTGATCTGTTAGAACAGGGGTGTCCAAACTACGGCCCGCGGGCCGCAGTTGGCCCGCGGGCCGTAGTTTTTATTGGCCCGCAGCAAATTCTGAAAACATAATTGAATATGGCCCGCACAAGAAGCTTGAGCGCAACTCTGTTGCACTTCTCAGTTTCAACACTAGATGGAGCCCGCCACACAAATGAAATCAAGCGAAGAAAAACTTTTACCGCGAGTCCCCAGAAATGGCTGCACCGAAGAAACGCAAAATAGCAAGTGAGTGTAGAATATTTCAAACACGTTGGGAAAATGAGTATTTCTTCAAAGAAATCAACAGAGAGTGTGTCTGTTTGATTTGTAATGAAGATGTTGCTGTGATGAAAGAGTATAATGTCCGCGCATTTACTCCCGGGAGCCGTGTCAGAAAGCTCGTTGCACACTCACAAGTGCGTGTGCGTACTCAGTAGTACGTAGTAATTTCATCTATCAGTGCCGAATTTCGAGTGTTGGCTGTGACATCAACATTCTCGTAATTCGCGCGCTGAGTTTTCAGATACAGTTTTACGCTAATGCCACCCACAAACCTTCCCCTGGAATCCTTCCATTAAAATGAGTGGCCCGAAGAAAAGAAAGGTGGACACTGATCCTGATTGGCTGATGGATCTGTGACGTCACTCGGACACTCCATTAGGTTCACACCTATTTTCAGGTGTACCTCCTGATTGGCTGTTGGATCTGTGACGTCACTCGGACACTCCATTAGGTACACAGGTTTCAGGTTTACCTAATTTTTGTTTTTTCTTAAATAACAGGCCACTTGATTAAGGAAAAGTCACGATCAAAGCTTAAGTGAAAGTGAAAAGTGCCAATTTTAAACTCATGTAAACGTAAGGTATTTCAAACAGTTTGTTCAATGTTATCTGACTTCAGATATGAATGAAAGGCAGAATTTGTGTTTTTAGAGTTGTTCACATCTGCCTGAATGGCTTATATTTGGTTATTTTGTCATTTGAAAAATAAAGACAATTGTGACAATGAAATTTGTTTTATAACAGTGTGTATTTGTATGAAATTTTTGTAGTTAAAAAATGTCTGAAAAAACTATTGGCCCCCGGGCCCCTTCACTTTACTAAATCTGGCCCTCCTTGCAAAAAGTTTGGACACCCCTGTGTTAGAACATGCCCACCCCAACGAACAAATAATAAACAACCATCCAAGATAACATATTTAATATTTTTGGCGAAATGCAAGATACAATGTAAACATATACAGATACAAAAATGGCAAAGGACCCGTCAAAATGAGATGGTATATAAGAAAGGCATTTCCCAAAAGGATTGCTCTAGTGCAGAATGTTTCAAACCACAAGGGGACACTGTTTGCTTCGGTTTTATTTTAGCCTTCGTTAGAAGGGTACAAGAGTCTCATAAAACAAATCAAGTTTTTTGTTTTGTCACCTAATGACTCACTAATGGATTATTCATTGACATTTACAAATACATTTTGTTTTCAGCCAACGTTTGAGTTTCCAAGCATTTATAGTTTAAGACAATCCCTAAGTACCTAATGATTTCAACAAAAGGGTGGTTGTTGTTATGTTAACTTGTATGCTAGATCCTGTCATCATAATTTACAATAAAAAAAATCATCAGAAAATTGTTAATCTACGATTGCCGCTGTAGTCTTGGTCAATGACCGACCGATGAGGCGTAATTGATTGTGATAATTCGTTGTAGTCCTGCAGTCCCACCTTGCGGCGTTTCCTTGTATGTTTGAATCGCACGTTTATTCTTCTGCTGCTGTTTCTTTTTTTTTTTTTTTTTTATGTTTTAACGTTCCGGGTTGCTTTGCTTCGAGAAATGTGCTTTTGTGTATTGGTAGAAGAACGGTAAAAAGGCCGTCTCTAAGCACACTAGGTATTAGGGCTGAAGGGTTTGAAGGGGAAAAAAAACATGTATTGCTATTTTTCTGACGGATATAGACATTTTGATTCGATTTGCGATGTTGTTGAAATCAATCTTAAGCTTTCACTACTGACAATGTGCGTTAATACAGACGTAAAAGGACATTATACCATTAGAAATATTAAAATCTGACTTCAAATAGACTCAACGCTATGGCCTGACATTCATATAGTATTGATTCTTTTGGTACAGTAAAAGTGAATATAAAACTCATGATGGGAGTATTTCTGTGTTTACATGCGAAAAGGTAAATATTTCCTGTAGGTCTGCATAGATCTCAAAACACAATTGTCTTTGGCAGAGCCGGTTCAGACCTCCAGGGGGCCCTACGCAACAATATGTCATGCCCCCTCCCCAAGACAGAAAATTTGACTGACTCAAATTAAGTTTAATAGGAAAAACATTAACAATTACTCAGTTTTATATAAACAGTTGCTCTACCTCCCACTCAGTAATAGCATCTATACAAGTGTAAAAATACAACAGGTTAGTCGATAGGTAAATAGAGGTAACAAATTAGCTGAAGTTAAATTTACCGTATTTCCTCAGTTAATAGACTGGCCCCTAATAGTAGCTTGTCTTTTAGTAACCTGGTCTGAAACTTTTTTTTTATATCAATTAATATGTTAGGAAGCCAATATGTAAAATTCATTAATGGCAATGGGTAGCCTCACCATAAAAAGAGAGGGATTGCGTTGCCTTGCATACCTGAGTGCTGTTCTGTCTTTGCTCATTGTCACGAAGACGCCTCTTTCTTTTTTCATTACCTGATTTAAAATGCCGCGAGATCTTTGCGGCTACGAGTCTACTCTACGACGACACGCTGCTGCAAGCCATACAGCGCTACTAGTCTAGACAAGTTACAACACATGACAGAATGATGACGTCGCGCAGAGGCCTAACGCTAACTGCGTAGTGCGCGTATAGGGCGCGCCGGTACTGGTCTGTGGTGCTAAATAGTGCAATGTTCCAGCGTCCCGTATGCGTCCCCTATGCGTCCCGCATGCGTCCCGTATCCGTCCCGTATCGCGTTTGCCTGCGAATTTGCGCCACCTTGTGGCTACTTGCCCAGTCACGATACACTGTTTAAACTTGAGTTCCTGCAGATTTGAATAATGCTCAACATTTTAAGATAAAATCATATCTGCAGGCTCACAAAGCACCTAAATTAGACAGGTGCAAACACACAAAACAGGAATAGTAAGTAGTATTTTTTGACATAGGCCTCTTTGTCATGGCTGATATCAGCCGTTAGCATGTTCCAGTGTTGGACCGTGTGCTAAATTGCTAATGTAACTAATGTAGTTTAGTTTTTTGGTTAATTGCAATACAAAATCTATGTTCATAGTGTCTGGGTCCCAGCCCAAACACGGTTCTAACCAGTACAGTGTGAAAAATCTACTGCACACCAAAGCACTTATTTTAGGTCTTACCCGATTCTGCATTTCACTTTAGCAATTACAATGCCTAGAGGAACTCCTCGTGAAAGCGCTACTTGTTGGTGGGGTAATTTATTTGTCACCACCGTGGAGAGCATATCATATAGCTCTTTGCTGCTGTGCACAGATTTACATATGATATCAATAAAGTCTGCAGCTTATTCCTTTGTTAGAATTATTTTGCTAAAGATTTAACATTGGGATTCACCTCTTTATTTTGCACTGTCCCTAGTTCTGAATTTTGACATGTGTACCAACCTTAGGCAAGCTAGCAGTGATGGTTCTAACTCAAACGAGCGCTCCAGGAGCGCGGGATGTATAGCTGCTCTCTTATTGGTACCAGAGACAGAAGGCCACAAGACTATCGTCAATGAAGGGAACCGTTACTGCTGGAATATGCAAGATGCACAGTAAAGGTAATTTGGGTGGGGAAATTGGAAGCCAGCCTCGACACGGGGTGCTTCCTGCTGCACATCTCTTTCTGATGGCCCGCTGGCACCGCAAACAAGTCCGAGTGGAACTGGAAGATTTCACACTAAAATGAATCATGCAAGCTGGGGGAATTTTCAAAGGCAATGTGCTGATATTTCCCCCCAAAAGTTTACTTGCCCCTTTTTTTGCACAAACAAAAATGTGCAATACTTAAAAACTTACAAAACACAGCCTTACATGTACTTATGAACTGCCACATGTATACATAAATGACACTCACTCCTTATACTAAAATACTATCAACAATTACTTCAACGTAATTCTGTCCATTTCAGTCTCATCTATCTCAAACTTCCCACATCGTCAGGGCTACATACAAGAGAACACAAGCTCGTCACATCCAAAGATCACTTATACAATTATTCTGCTGAGAGAGGAAGTGTTGCTGTGACAACTCCCTTCTTTCCATTCATTATCCCAGATCCTTTTCTAAAGGAAGTTGTGTTGGGCTGATGGTCTGTATCAGGACAGTTGGAAATGAGACAAGCTGTTTACATTTACATTTATTCGGATTAAAAGCCTGATCGAAATAGAAATGTTTAATGTACACACCCCATTTGGAATATTCTGTACAGACGAAGATTTTTATTTTGAAAGAGACAGCTGGTTTAAGCCGATTGATATCTGATCGGTGCACATGAAAACACTTATTCCAACATTTAGGAACAAACTGCCTTGAGCGCATGTCTGTGACATCAGTCTATGCGTTTCTGCCATCGGAAGATGCCAACTCCCACAGTTCTTCCTCACATGCCGAAGAATGTACTGTCATGCCCTGTGCCTTAAAAATCAAATACAAAAGTGGGGTTTGGAGGATTTACTGCAGCTCCATTAGGAAGTGTTAACGCGACATAACACTGTAAACAAGACAAATAAGACATTTAAAGTAGAAATGGACAGAGTGATATTTTGTTGACACGGAAGTTACTACGGCCTCTTCTTCTACTACTATTTCCGGCATAATTGGTCAATCTGCGCAAGTGATTGTTCCGTACGAAAGTGTGACGCATGAACACGCAAGTCCTATTTTTTTGTGTCCATAAAACAGTGCATCTGATCATAAATTAACCCGAAATCTAATCCGATTGAAGAAATCTTGTTCATTGAAATGCCATTGACATCATGCCAGCGCCACAAAATTAGCTATGTGAACCACTACAGTAGCTACCAAGGAATGCCCTTGATTGCAGATATCTGTATTTCTCTCCTTCTACTGTACCTCCTACTGTACTCGACTGCCATCTTTCAATCTTAACGTCACACCTCAACCATCTTCTATTGATCTTCAGTTGTGTAGTTTCAAACACTGAGCTCAGAACCTTTGTTGTGATTTGTAGAAATTCTACTTGGCCAAAACAATGTCTTGAGTCTTCGGCTTCATTCTGAGTACAAATTAATAAATATCAGTTTTGGATAAACGTTACTACACTGCCAGGGGTGTCCTTTTCTTTGCGAGAGTCTCCATTTTAGAAATGGGCTGGGTGTGTGTGCTGGAATTATTTCCGAAAAGCACCTTAAAGTGCAGCCACAGGTTTGCTGCTGCCTTCTGGTGAAATAGATTTTTTTGGGGGGTACATATTCTCCTGTGGTCAATGGTGCTTCCCAGCCGCATCATATTATAATTTCATGCCAGAAGCTGTGAGTGGGTTGAACACAGGCCGCATTTGGCACTGTGGGAACATCTGAAAGCTTCTCTTCCCTTCACGACCTAATTATTTCATTGACTGCTTTTACCAAGGAAATGTTTAAACATGTAACCCTGAAAACTCTTCCTTTTTTGTTTCTGAAGAGCTGAATTAGAAAACCCTTGAACCCTTATTTACTGAAAGATGAACTGAATTTGGATGCCTGCTACAGGCCACCTTAAATTTGATTCGGTTAAAGACAATTTGAGAGGTAAGTGTCGCTGATCATGGCAAATATTCTGCATTCATGACGTTTTAGGACCTAGCTTGAACTCAAAATGTGTAATCTATCAAAAGATATTGGACATACTTTGCAAAATAAGTTTTATTTGCCCTCAAAACACTCACTAAAATTTAAATACTTAAAAGGCAAAAGTTTTTCTGTTTTAAAATGTAGATTTCATTTGTAGGCCCGGCTACAGCATCCAATAACATAGCTGTTAAGACTGGTTAGTAATAAAACTGTAAATGTCAATGAAGACATCCATGAAGGTGAGTAGCAAACACAGAGAAAAGAGTGGAGACAACATAAATGACACAAATATCAAAATTCCATTCACGCACAAATATGACAGCTCAGAGGAGGCCCCTGGTGCCACGACTCTCCATCTGTGAAGTAGTCCCGGTTGTCAACAATTTCAACAGCAAAATAAGCTTATGGCTTGCTGTCTTGTCTTTTCTGTCGGGTATTTCCATAAAGATGAGCAAAGACTCACATGTGTCATTAAGTCATTTCCACCAAGGTACAAGAATATAAGATGTCACATACAATTGCTTTGGTCCAATGAGCATGGATTTTAGTTTAATGAGAAAATGGTTTGTCATGTTTACTCTTTTTGACAAATACACATATGGCATTCTTGAAATCATTGGAAAAGCCAAGAACAAGAAATGGTTATTTGGCAGGGAATACTTACACCCAACATGCAATGTGTAATCCTTCATATTGTTCTTTTTTTTTTTTTTTTTTAGACCTGCAATCATTATCCTCCACACATTACTATTGCACATTTTCTCCAGGGCTGATGGGGGTAAAAATACAAACGACATAAAATAATTCCCTTGCAATCAGCCAAGTAAATTCAGCTTTATAAAAAAGACAAAAACACGGGCAAAAAATTAGCTTGGGCAAAAATGTTAAAGCGAGACGCACATTTACATAATGCCTTCGTCTAGTTATGCTGCCTTATGGCAAGAGAGGATCTGTTTCAAATCGTTGGTCCATGAATTACGTTTGCATCAATTCATAGCAATGCCTCCGTCCGACAATAAAATCACTTTAGTTGCTGTGCAAACACGAAAGTTTTTTTTTCTTTTTTCAATTCATATGCATGATTCCTTATTTTAATGTGGATAATCAAACTGATTGTCAAACCAATAACATATGACAGTTTACAATAAATATGTACCTCAATCAGGCATTATGTAAAATACAACAAAGATGAAGGAAGTGCCGATGGTTTGTTGAAGTTGCAGCGCACAGCATAAAAAAAAAACTACTTTTAAGAGAAAAAAAAAAGGCCTGTAATATTTAAGCTGTGAAAAATAGACAATCAAATTGTGTACTTTTTTTTAAGGCTCACTGACCAGCAGTGCATTTCTCATTGCACTGAGGTAGACAAGATAAATAATAAAATCCTTTTGTAGTGCCTTTTCATCGCCACATGATGTCTCTATTTCACAATTTTACTGCATCTGGTCAGTACATTGGTCACAAAGGAAATAAAATAATTTAGAAGTGAGCAAAATTAAAATAAAAACTACTATGCTGAGTGTTGACTGCGTCTTAAAATTAATGCCCAGTAAAAACATGTTTTCATAGTGCATCAATCAACAAAACAGAACCACTTCATTCCTCAATACTGTAATTGTGCATTCACATTTAAATTAAAACAGTTTTGCCAAAATAGATAACTGCGTTCTAGCAGATAAGGTACCTTTTATTCATTTGAATAATACTGTCCAGCAGAAAACAAATAAAGTTAGCACTGTTCATTAGAAAATGTATTTCAGCAGTCTTGAACATCGGCCATTTGGGCTGTAAAAACTCTTAAATCTAAAGTATGAAAATGTTATTTCCTGTTTTTGTTTAGTTTTTATTTAAAACATTTTTTTTACCATGCTAAGATTTATCTACAGTGCTCAACCAATATGTTGTGATATTCGACACTTGGCCCAGTTGCTTCAAATTAAGAATTGGTAAAGTATTGTTTCTGTAATAGCTAATAATACATGAGTATGTAGGTGGCCTTTAATCAAAAGTATATCTTAATGCTAAAGTCTCATTGTTGTGTTATTTTTCCAAATACGAACAATAAAACAAATGATGGTTTCTTGATTAAGATATGAAATTATAGTTATTGATTACATTACTGAACAAAAAAACACTTTTTTTTTTTTTTTAATTTTCAGAGAAGCCTGGTGTGCCGGGTCAAATTTGAAAATGATGAATTCAGTTTGACATTCCATATGTTCAAACTGCTAAAATGTCAAGAGCTTACTGAAAATTAAACAGTCTGCATTAAAGCACTTTGAGGCAAGTAATGTTAATGGTAAAATAGATATGTTTATGCACTGTTTATGGTTGTCAGTGATGTCGCTGTATGCCTTCATTGCTGCCTAATACACATTCTTCTTTTATCAAGTTGTTCCAGGTTTTCATGTTACAGTTCAGAATTGTTATTCTATGTACTTTGTGGAACACTTGATTATTAGTACCATAAATGAATGAAATGCTCACATTATGGGCAAATGCAATACAAAGGCATTTGTACAGTATGCTCCTGGATTTAAATTATTCCACGGAATTTCCAGTCGGCACGGCACTCACACAACAGCAGTAATATTTTGTAAAAGATATATACAACACATATACAACACAGTCAACAAAACGCAGTGAAACAAACTATTAATCACTTGGGTAATAATTGTTTCACTTCAGGATATTAATTTACCCCTCAAAAATGCTGTTCCGTATTGCAAAATAAACTGCTTGAGACGATTTATATCTCATCTAATCATTTGTAATTTGATGTACTGGATGTTTTGATTTGGGGAGGGGGGGCAAAACATTAGGCACAAATACGCGACTGATTATTGAAAAGTCTATGGACCCCTTTATGGCCAACGACCTGATTAACATTTATGGTCGTAGAGTTAATTTACTCACATATTCATTCAAATGACAATTTTTTGTGTCCATTTCTACATAAACGACGTTGAAAAATGCTCACCTATGTTTTCAAGCGAGTGTGCTGGATCTTTTTGCCTCCAGCTAAGCCACATCCCCAAAATGCCGCCACATTGTTTATAAACTCTAAAGCAGGGGTCTCAAACTCCAGTTTTCGGGGGCCGCATTCCTACATGTTTTCCAAGTTTCCCTCGTTAAACACACCTGATTCAATTATCAGGCTCCTGCAGAACGGGAGGATGAACTGATCATTTGAATCAGGTGTGTTTAACGAGGGAAACTTGGAAAACATGTAGGAATGCGGCCCCCGAGGACTGGAGTTTGAGACCCCTGCTCTAAAGGGTCCATACGTTGCGACTAATTAGACTATTGTGTGTTTTGCAAAAGTCACTCGAGTTGTAGAATGTTGAAAGAGCTTTTACTTTGATCACATTGGCTGCTGGCAGATGAGATGTCACAAGAAAGCAGAAATAATTATCTAAGGAATCATCAACTCAACATTAAACACTAACATTCAAAATACAACACAGAGAAAAGCCTTTTTTTTGATGAGTGGAACTTGAAATATCATTCTCAGCCCATCAAACATGTGCCTTCCATTTAAGCCTTAACCAATTATCACGCTAGATCCCAAACAGTTGTTTCAACTTGATGTTGGAGTCACCAAGTGGTGGTATTCAAAGATGTATGGCACATTTAAAAGATTTGGTTGGTGTAACAATTATCTATCCACCATTTAGTACTTCCATTTAGGTGAAACACAAAAGGCACTTATCAACCATCACAATCTGTGATGTAATTATAGAAAAACCCCTTTCTGACCATGTTGTAAGGTGGGCCTTGTCAAATATTGTCCCAGATCCTTTGCTTTCGCTCCCAGGTAAAATGCTTCACACTCTCCGTACACCTATTTAAGTATCCCACTACTTAATGTGTCCTTTTCTCGAAGTGGCTATATTCAATGGCGTATTGCTTGTGGGAGACTGTGGGTAACATTCTTAAAGGATTATGTCACCCACTTCCTCAGGGACTTCAAAAAAAAATGTGTTGAAGTGAATATGGGTGGCTTTTATTTCTTGCGCTCTAGGTAATTGGATGGGACCCAGCCTTTACGGGGAAGCAGGCTGTCTTGCACCTGGCAGTACCACCAACCATTGGGGTTTCGCTCCAAGACCTCCAGACAGGTGCCCTCAGTAAATCCCATAGTCTCTTCATCACCATGGTAATCGGCGATGGACACATACACATCCCTACCAAGGTTGTTTTTGATCAGCTGGCTCTTCTCTATGGGTTTGGGACGGACTGTGGACACAGGGATACCATTGCGCTGGCTTAATCTGCCAAGGGGATCCTGGACATTGCTTGAGACGAACCCGCTCACCGAGGACCCAAGGTTCGAGCGCTCGGCAGGTCTTGTCTGACTTTCAACGACCACGTGTGGTCGCACTGTGCTGAAGGAGGCATTTCGGTGGACACCAAGTGTGGCAGAACCGGAGCCATAGCGATCACTCCTGCCAAGTGAGTCATTTCGTCTCAGGGATCCCGTCATGTAATGTGTATCCTTAGCTGGCTGCGTTGACGTCACAAATACAGACTGAGGCCTCACTGCCACTTGGCGTACCCCATTCCTCATCCGCACACTTCCATTAACCACCCCAGATGGCTTTGTGAAGCCCCCCGGAGGCTTGGAAGGAATTGGCGGAGTGTTCCTTTGCAATCCTTGATGCTGCTGGGTCAAAACCTGAATATTGACATTATTTAGAGCCATAACGTGCTTTTCATTTTTCTCAAGGCTATTGGACTTACTGCCACCACTGCCATGTCCATCTGATTCTCGCCTCGCAGCATCACCTGCTCGCTTGACAGGTTCTAAAAAGTATGAGGGAGCCCAACCCTCCTCAGAACCCCAGCGCACGTACCACCAGCCACTCTCTTGCTTCTCCTGAACTTCCACCTCCACCCCAGCTGGAAAGCTGATCTCAGATTCTTGGACTTTCTTGTAGGCATCCAGGGAGCGGTAGAGACAAGATCCCACTGCGTCAGTCTCTCCATAGCTACTTTTGGAGTACACAGATGAAAGATCCGATGCACTGCGTGAGCTGACAGATTCCTCAGATGATATTACAGAGGTTGTCTCAGCGTCTTCTCCTCGAGAAGGCTTCGGTCCAAGTCGTAAATGACTTGTGGGCTTCAAATGGCGTCTCAGGGAACTGATGTCCATCCTCTCAGGACTCTGAGGATCTGACTTAGTCAGGAGTGGTTTAGGTCTGACAGAAGGCTTCGGTCTAGTTGACGGGCTCTGACCTATTCTCTGCTCCACATCCTGGCTAGTGCCTGTGCATTTCTTGGTGCCTCGATTCAATTCGTCTGACGAGGAATGGGGATTGTTCTCGTGGGACCGGAAGTGAATGTCTGTATGTCTACCAAGAGTTTGGCTTCTTCTATTCATCTCTGGGGTCACTGTTTTTGTGGGGTGACCAGGCAACGGTGAAGACCCAGAGGGTTTGCGTGGAACTGTTGAAGAATGGTAGGTCCTTGGAGAGTTGGGCTCACTTGACACTTTAGCGGTCTTTCCCTCCATCCCACTACTAGAGCGAAAGCCGTCATTTTCATAGATACATTCCTCTTTAGCAACTTCTTCGACGGATCTAAATGAGGCCCTCCGTTGGGTGAAAACTGGTGATTTTTTGCAGACGGGAGGGGAAGCTTTACTTGAAGGCGGGGAACTGCGATACTTGTTGCTGACTATATTACTAATCTTAACATCCAGGGAATGTTCATCTTTGAGAGAATCTGTATCCGATTCACCTTCACAGCCAATTGCAGGAACATCGTATTCAGGTTCCTCATACACAGACCTTTTTACTGAGTCTGTTACTTTAGGAGTGGATGTGGCAGGAGGAGGAGGCTCCTCAGAATCATGCTTTTTCACAGGCGGTGCTGGGGGTGGGACTTTGGGCCTGGTCAGGGTGCTGGTTCGACGGCTGATGTTGGGCTTCTTGCGTTTGTCGATGTAGGAACATGGCGCCCAGCCCTCCATCTCTCCAATTTGTACATACCACCAACCTCCAGGGTTCTTCTCTATCACCTATACAACAAAGGAGACAAAACTTTAAAATTGCACATTTTCACATCTTTATGTCTTTGTTATGGATGGCACGGTACATTGTGCACGGTAAAATCTACCCTTACGGACTGTGTTTTTTCTGCCATTGCATTGATGCTGTGTTTGTGTGTGTCATTCACTCAATAATAGTTGCTTTGAAAGTGTGTTCACATTAAATCACTAGAATGATTTGAGATTCAAAATTTTGAAGAAGCAACAGCATTCAAACTGCATTGATAAAGATTGGCAGCCTTTTTTGTGTACAAAGATGTGTGGGTTGGTCAATAATGAAAACGCTCAACTTAACTGTGAGGTCTGAAGAGTGCGAGCATGACCACTCGCACAATGCTGAACCCAACTGTTATATGTTTTGTAAGTAGTGTTTTTTGCTTATATTTTTGTATGATCATTTGTTTTACATTATGATACTACTGTATTGTTTTTACAATTAATCAAAGAATAAGAGGCAGATCGCCATTTAAAAAAGTTACGTTTGTTTAAATAACAGTTAACTTGAAATAAGTTATTTCATTCAGTACCGTACAAAATATTTTTTATGACAAGGAGAATAAGGAGATCATATTAGACAGAAAACAATTTTTTTATGCACAAAACACATACCAAAAATGCAGCAAACCGTGGCCCAACAACTGAATTGCCTCAGGCAACGTAAGCCTTAAACACATACACGTTTTAGGCTGAATTTCAATAATCATCCTTTCAGATTTCAGATTTTAGGATCTAGATTTTGTCTGCTGCAAGGCTGCAGCCCCCCCCCCCCCCCCAAAGAAAATCTAAGAAAAAAAAATACTACAAAGATTGAATTGCAACATAATGTCCAGCAATCATGCCTAACCAATAAGCATTGGCTGAATCAATTAAGTGATGAGTAATGTGTTTATGGCTTCTCACATCAGCCTTTTGTCCTCCACGGAAGCTGATGCCATCAGAAATGGATGACTGGAAATCTGCAATGGTGTAATACTCTGCTTCCACAGCAGGTGGTTCTGGTGGCTTGGGCAACTGCAACCCCTTATAAGCAAAAGAAGCAAACTTGTCATTAGCAGAGATAATATGAAAACTTCACACCAAAAGATTCAAGCTAATGTTTGAACCCGGATTGTGATGCAGACGTGCTAGCTAATACATGCTAGAATTCCACCCTGCAGGAATGCTAGTGTGTCAAATGTCTTACCAAATTGGTCCCTCTTCTTGGAGGAGGTTTTTGTCTCAGATTGGGAGACCCTAACAAAAAAAAAAGTCAATAATTTCAAATGCAAGCACTCAAACAACAATCACTAGTGAAGCAAACAATTAACATGTGTTTTTAGTAGGTGAGCAGAATGGAAATCCACACAACAAACCCATGTTATATCACAGGTTAGGTTTTCATTAGGTAGAGAACCAGTGTAGCTTACCTATGGAGTCAAAGCCTACACAAATGGAAAATGACTTCATTTGAGATAAATGCTCATATTCACAAATACAATCAACACTCCATGAAATGCCAGATTCAGGGTTGAATAAGATACAATACCAAAAATACTCACCGACTTCAACTCTGTGAGGCGCAACTCTGGCAACGGCCGGGGAACCCGGTTCGCCTCTCGCTTTGGCTTCGCTTCGAGCAGAGCTCGCTGCTGCTATTCCCAGACATGGACTGTTGGTATCACGGCCTGCGCTCAACCGCCTGCCTGTCTCAGCATTGATCTCAGAGCTAAAGGGCATGGGCAAGCTGATCTCACTCTTGGAGATGTGGCGCTCTGGTGTGGTGCTACCCTCGCCGTCTGTCTGGATGTCCTTTTCACTGACCGCTTTCTTTTGTAAAAGACTGCTGATCTCCATGATGTTGCCAATGATTTCCACAGGGCCCGACAGTGGCTTCTTTCGAGGAGAGAAGTCTTCTTTTAACTTTTTCAAGTAGGAGGCAGGGGCCCATCCTTCTTTCCCTAAATATCTAAGAGCAAAAGGATAGCTTCAGTGTGAGTAAAAGTGACACATAGCAATGAACAAAAAAAGTTATATTTGCAAAAACATTTATTGAGGGAAAAAAAAGATCCGGGAATAAAGTTAATGAAGAACAAGGAAAAATGTGTACGTAACCGGCGATCATTATGGGCGTCAGGTATTGGTACTTGATATCAGTGAGTCCTTGAGTAAATACTTGTACTAATATCAAATGTGATAACAGTGGTGTTGAAGTTGAACATCCCAAATTTTTGTGTTCCATCAGGTTCTTATTGTTGGGATTATGGGATGTTGCCATCTAACATGAAGCATAGCATACTGTGTCCATATTGATTTGCCTGAAATGCATCCTTGCATTGCAGAACCTTGTGAATATTATTGTGATATATACTACACATGTAAACATTTTACGTATAGTGCAAGGATGCACTCACCTGACATACCACCAGCCTTCAAGGTTCTTTTGAATAACTTCCACAGTGACTCCTTTCTCAAAGCTGACTTCATCCTTCCCTTGACTGCTATATGGCTGTATTGTTACATACTTCTCTTCTGAAGGCAAATGGATGTTGAGAATGAAAAAAATGAGAAAGTGAAATAAGATTTTAGTATTTAACAGTCTTTCATTGTTTTAAATAGCAGTAGGGCTAAATATGTTCACCACATTCCACTTCTACCTGAAGACTATAATAGAACACAAGACCCTCACTTTTGTCCTTAAAAGATAAGTCCCTTTACTAGTAATCGCTGCTGTCTGGTACTTCACGGGATCTGGACTTTGATGCAGCATTCATCTTAACACAATATCATTATTATTATTGTGCCCTTTTTAAATTTATTGGAGAGCAGTAGAATGTTGAGCAAGCAGCAGAGAATGAGGCAAGACTAGGATAGATTGGACTTCCAGGAAGTGGGACAGATAGCTGATTCGTGGACAGCAAATTAGATTTTCATAGTGGATAATGAATTATTATGGTAGGCAGCAGAGAACCATCCTTTAAATATGCATAGCAATGACTTTGGTGAAAAGAATCCAAAGAGGGATGTAAAATGAAGAAGCTGATGAGGTAGAGAAGCCTTAATATGAGATGGCTGATGGAGGGAGATTTCTCAAGGAAACAGGAGTCACAGCTAAAGGGTGTTTTTCTTCAGTAAGGAATGTTTGATATACTTCACATTCATTTTACTTCTACACAGTCAAGTTAAAAAATGTGGAGTAGATTAGACTCCAGCGATTAAGCTGGGTTTTCAAAGAAAGCAAGTAGATGGGAATAATGCTTATTCTACATAGAATAATAAATGACATAGCTGCTGCACAATTCTACATAGTCAATATGTAAACCTGTAGATTTTCATTGTACTTTATGGGTGTGAATGTAGTGTATTTCTTTTTAGTTGCTCATTTATTCCTCCAAATTATGAGAATAAATTGTTTTCATTTTTGTTTGTTCCAATAATTAAAAAGAAAAAAAATACAATTTCCATGATGCTTTGTGGAAGCGTGACAATTTGGCACTCAACAAACCCATTAGCTGTCCTCGCATAGCTGCATTGAGGTCTTCATTCTTATTTTTTCCAGACCACATCTTAGGCCAATCACCATGAATATATAACAGTGATCTTGGAAGATATGTACTTTACAAAACAACACAAATGTGGTGAGCCATACAGAGCAATGGAGCAAGCTGAGTGGGTGCTCAGAGGCATTCTATAAATCTGATTAGGGACCTGCTGTCAGTAATGGCTCTCTGTGATGATACAAAGCAGCCTGCCAAACACAGGGCAGGGTGGCTCTCATTGCACATTGGCACCTTCAATATACAACAAGGTCACTTGGACATCAGTAGCAAATCAACACTCCTGTAAAAGTCAAAGCACTCTGTCCTGGCTATGTGGTCCCTTGTTTTATTGTTGAGCTGAATATTACTTGCCCTTGTTACAGGATGAAATGGGATCTGTCTTGTTTTAGCATAAGTATCGTTGGTAAGGGTTTCTTCCATTAACAAATTGCTTGTAGCATATATGTACATTTTGAGTGATTTGTTTGACTGTTTTTTTTTGGGGGGGGGTCAATACTACTAAATCAAACTGCACCTCGAATGCCAGCACAGAGCTGTAAAACTGCATTCACTCATCTTGTCACTAATGCTGCAATGCATTATCAGGCATTAACAGTGGCGGTTCCATTCACAGAGTTAAGGTGAAACAAGGAGGTTAAGGACAATACAAGGGAATCAGAATAACAAAATGTTTCCATTTCAGTTGTACATGTTTAGGGCAAAGACAATAAGGTATTAATAATTGAGCAGCATTTTTGCAAAATTCCATTTGTTTCTCTAAATGCCCACTTCCCCAGGTTTTTGAACACCCTTAAGTTAAAATACCTGAAGCTTAGAATAAGTGCCCTATGACCACAGGAGAAAACTGCAGTCCTTCCATTTCTTTCCAGGCATCCTAGCACACATTCCATCTTGAACCCATGTGACTCGAATGTCACATCAGGAAGACTAACTGACCATATGCGACCTCAATCACACAGAAAACATACAATAGCTTTCAAAGGTTAATGGCCTGAACTCATCACCATCACCTGTCAAAATTCTCTTGACCAATAAAAATCCTTTGGCAGCAAGGTTGTATTGATGTGAATAGAAGGAATTACAATCTTCATCAATCAATCTGGAGTAGGGCTGACTTCCTGAATTTCATGTTGTGGGGCGACCAACAATGTTTGATCATTTCATGATCCTGACTTAGTTGAACGCTTTAAGGGAAGGCCCAAATCAAGATCAATAAATATTTTAGATAGTTTGGTGTAGAAGATCACCACTGGCTTTGGGATAAACTAATCCAGAGATTGATCCTACAAATGTTATTTATTCATCACTATTTTTTTTTTTTTGGTCCATTTAGTGTTTTCCCATTTGTTGTAATGTAAAACACTTGCTGCATAAAATTCAGTTTTAACCTTTTCAACTAAGTTAGCAGCATAAATTTTGTCATTTAAAGTCTTGTTTCAGTCTATCACAATATAGTAGGGCTCTTCAATTATGAAAAAATATATTTAAAATTATTTCTTGTGATAATATTTAGGGCATTCTCTCTTCTTGGTGTTTTTAGTTGTAGGTCGTTGTTTTTTTTTTGTACAAACTTTTACATATTGTCGAGCAGATGTTGCAAAAAAACAAACGCCTACCATTTTTTTCCGTGTATAATACGCAAAATTTAACTAATTTATTGTCCTAAAATCTGGGGTGCGCATTATACATGGGTACAAATTTTTTTTAATTTTTTTTTTTTTTTTTAAGAAAATCATGGTACAACAAAACCAACAACAGGACTGACCGACAAAGACGTGGAACAAAAAGACAGGGTGACATTACCAAAGACAGGAACAGAAACCAAACAGACATCATGACAGTAACACATGCAATGATCCGACGGTGAGCGAGGGGCAGACAGGACTTAAATACAAAACACGTTACAAGAACAATAGTGTGTTTGTACTGTGCTCTGGTCATTTCGTCAAAGAAGGGATAATAGTCCTCTTCTCTTCTTGACTGACAATGAATGTGATAGTTTAATACAATCAGCAAATAACAAAATGCGTATTACAGGTAATATTTTATTTCACAACACTTTGCCTTGTTCCTTTCGTCTCTGCTGTTCACTTCAAACACGCTCCATACGAACGCAATGCTCTCGTATCAGACGCTTGCTCGATCACCTGCTCGTTTGCTGTCACAATGTACCCTACACAAATCCGAAACATTTGTTGCGGCTCCGAGTCACGACGAGGGGCAAGTTTTGGTTTCCAAGGGTGTTTTTATTCCTCTTCAACGTCTCTCCCATACAGAGCCGCCTTTTTCACATGTCCGCACGTCACTTTCCTCTCTTTTCATCTGATCGCGGTGGTGCCTTTACGGGCAGTCGGAGAAATCAACGCCAACAAAAAAAAATACATCCAGCCTAGTTAAGACCATACCAAAGACTATAAAAATGGGACCCATTGCCTCCCTGCGTGTGTGACGATCATTGGGACTTAAAAAAATTGGGTGCGTATTATACATGGGTACAGGCTTTTTTCCAGCATCAACATGCCATTTTTAGGGTGCGTATTATACATGGGGGCGCATTATACACGGAAAAAAACGGTAGTTCACACTGATGTGTGTGTTGCAGTGTCCGTACGGAATACGTGCGGACTGCAAGTCACACAACTGCAGTTTGAGTTTACGCAATAACAACCTTGTAGTATATGAAGAGCTACTTATAAACAACAGCCACGCTTGCCTTTCGTTCACATTCAAATGGTTTTTGGACATTATTTTTGGGACTTGGACGTTTTGTCTTTAAATCGTCTTATTTTGTCATGTTTAATTTATTTCTAGCTCATTTTTTTGTCTTTTAAATATGTCAGTCATAGACAACACGCATTCATATGTAATATGTTTTTATGAAGAAAAAAAATGTTTGCAGCACAGTTTTATTTTGAAAAGTACCAAATCTATGTCCCATGCTGACGCCTGACTTCCTAACAGGCTTCGCAGTATTTGTTCAGCTTCATAACAATCTGCATGTGGAATTCGGAGAAAATAGAAACATTGCAAAGACAATTCAGTGTAGTAGTCAAAGCATTTGCGTGTGAAAGCTCAACTGTGTCTGAAAGTTCACCTCTGCTTTGTTGGCGGTTCACAATACCCCCAAGTGTCCATCGACGATCAAGCCTCTTCAGATGGGCCTTGCGTCTTTTAGTCACTGATGATGATGAGGAGGATGGTATAAATTATGATGAGCAAACAAAAGGGGTGGGTAGGGAAAAAAAAAAAGAAATGTGTTGTTAGTACGAGAGCAAATAATTCATAGTCATGGATGCTGAAGTCAGCTGCATTTTATCTATTGTATTTCAAAGGCAAATTAGCAAATTAAGACAATTATGAGGTTAACAGAAATGCACAGTTAATGTTCACATTCACCAATACAGGCAGACACATTAAATCTGGTTATATAATGCAATAATGCAAATAATGCTGATAATTTCACAGCGGTTAGGCTAATCATCCATCCATCCATCCATTTTCTGAACCGCTTAGTCCCCACGGGGGTCGCGGGAGCGCTGGAGCCTATCCCAGCCGTCATCGGGCAGTAGGCGGGGGACACCCTGAACCGGTTGCCAGCCAATCGCAGGGCACACAGAGACAAACAACCATTTGCACCCGCACTCACACCTAGGGACAATTTGGAGTCTTCAATCGGCCTACCAAGCATGTTTTTGGGATGTGGGAGGAAACCGGAGTGCCCGGAGAAAACCCACGCGGGCCCGGGGAGAACATGCAAACTCCACACAGGGAGGGCCGGAGGTGGGATCGAACCCGCACCCTCCTAACTGTGAGGCAGACGTGCTACCCAGTGCGCCACCGAGCCGCCTAGGCTAAGCAATGTTCTCTAATCAAATGAAAAAATATTGCATTCCACCCTGCTATCCAACCAAATCCTAGTCACGGAATTAAAAATGAGTCTTATTTATCTGGTTCAGACCATATTTCTATACTGGTTGTACAATAAAAATACAAGCAGCATTGTTTAGAAGTGATGGAATTAACCCAAGATCACAATAAAAATATTACTGTATTTTCCGGACTATAAATCGCACCAGCCATAAAATGCATAATAAAGACGACCAAGACATATATATGTCGCACTGGAGTATAAGTCACATTTTTGGGAGAAATGTATCTGCTGAAATCCAACACCAAGAACAGACGTGTCATCTTCAAAGGCAATTTAAAATAAGAATAGAATAGAGGCAACAACAGGGTGAATAATTGTACGGTATGCTAACGTTACATGATACATAAACAAGGAAGTGAGACCGCGCCTCACGTAACTTATTAAGAGTTATCCAGATACGTAACTTTAGCATAAATAACATACTAACAAGTTTACCTAACTGTCCGTGTCACTCCAAATCACTAAATCCAATGAAGTCTTCATCCTCTGTGTCACTTTTAAACAACTCCGCTAACTCAGGAGATAGAAGATGCTGCGCTTCCTCTTCTATGTGGCTTACGTCAGACTCATTATCAGTTGCAGTTCCAATTATTACACAGGCCTAGATTGCCCTCTTGCGGTTTAGTGTGAAAATAACATGTGAAATTATAAAATAATGTCTTAATAATTTCACACATACACTACCGTTCAAAAGTTTGGGGTCACAAAATTGTTTGGGTGACCCCAAACTTTTGAACGGTAGTGTATATATTTATTTAGATAATTATTTATAGATTATATATATAATCTTCTGTGTAAAAAATCTTATAATATATATGTATACTTATATTCATAGATTTTTTATAATCTTATACAAATATAAGATATAATTTATAATATTTAATTCATATTGTTTTATTATAATAATATTTACACTACCGTTCAAAAGTTTGGGGTCACCCAAACAATTTTGTGACCCCAAACTTTTGAACGGTAGTGTAAGTCGCTCCTGAGTATACTGTAAGTCGCACCCCCGGCCAAACTATGAAAAAAACTGCGACTTATAGTCTGGAAAATCATCCTTCAAAACTGAGGGGGAGCACTATACATGAGCACACATTGTATTCATTACATTGTATATATACTGTATATATACGCTTTGTGTGACCTAGGGGTTGTGAAAAAAGGTGTCAATTCATTTTAATATGTTGTGCTGATAACATAATTTCCATTGCGCACAAAGATTCATGATGGCTTCACAAGTGGATTTGTCTCAAAACGGATTTTGACAAGAACAATGAATGGTCATAATAAAAAACACACGTCTTAGCCGTGCATTCTGCATAAAAGTTGGTTATTTCCCAGACTACAAATATTTTCCAAAACACCACATGGCCATTTAACAATGCTCTCTCTTTTCACTTGGTAAACATCGAGTCTGCTCTTCTTTGATTTTGTGACACCGTATCTCATCACGCGAGAGGAAGAAGCGGTGGAAGCTCAAATGAAGGCTTGAGTATTAACAGCCAAAACTGTTGCAGGAGGAACTTTGCTTTACACAAATAGTCCGAACACAAGGATTTCCAATCTATGACACTTCAATTTTTAAGTGCCACTGCCAACGAATTAGGGAAGCATACTTTAGTACAGAAAATTGTGAATCGTCTGCCATTTCTCAGTGAGACTGGATTTACTTGTTACAGTCCTCTTGAAATACAATACAGAAAAGTATTGCCTGAATTATCTAAAGTGATTCAGTTACATTTCATTTACCGTCCCATACACTCTTGCGTCTTTAGCTTGTGTATAGACATTTTAAGTCTGGAAGACTTTTGAAGGGTGATTTTTTTTTTGGTGTGTACTATTCTTTATTATTGCAGTCACATTATTTTGTACTGCTCCATGGATCACTGATTTCCTATTTCTCAATTATCCAAATGACGGACCCAAAATGCTTTGTCCTTTCCTTAGTTTCTATCAACACATTGACTTCAAACTTATTATGACTACATGAAAAAAACATTTTGGAATTGTTCTGTGATTAAAACACAATGGTAGATTTTTAACACCAAAAATATTTGACAGGAAATCTACTTGCATTTGACAGTAAAGTGCATATATTGTATACACACATACAGTATTTTTCACATCCATCACAACCTGTGTAGGTGTGCCTACTTATGCGTTTGCACATCAGTTATGGTAAATGGCTTTTCTTCTTTTTAGAGTGAGAAGGGGCATATAACAGAGTGATGAAAAAGATCAAATGAGGCTCTTGCAAAACTTGCTGCCTCCTGGGAATTGAAAGGAGCCAAAAACTGCTAACCATTTTGGTGGAGGGCTGGAGCCATTTCAATATGATGCAACTGTTGTAACTGGAAGTGTGGCTGTGATCGCACATTAGCATTTACTACTTGCTGTGTGTTGTGCTATTGCTCTCAGACAGAATTTGAAATTGTGAGATAATGTTTCATATTGCTCACAGTGCAAACAGAATGATGCATATGTCTCAGCATGTTTTTTCCCCCCCACATACCCTCTCCTGTCCTGGAGGTTCCTAAATCCAAATCATCTCTGGTTCCACTTTGGGAGTCAAGGTATGTGGCAGGCACCCATCCCTGCTCCTCCGCTGTGCTGACAAACCACCAACCTTGAAAGAGATGGAAGAACAAAACAAAACAGATTATAAAGACAACATCAGCTGTGTTGCCCATATAGCTCCTAAGATGCAAGTCACTGAATAGCAGATCTGCTGCAGCCTTGCAGAGAGATATAGCAATACACACAGATGCAAGTGGCTCATGATTCATAAAACTTTAACCTCATATCTGACAAGTCCCGAATACTATTATTGGCAAGTGGGGAGGGAAGGCACTAGTAACGTGGCTCTTGGTGCAAAAATAAAATCGTGACCAAAATGCTTTAGTGAGCAGTGTAGCCCATTTTCTTAAAAAAAACAACATGTATTCCACGTTTTGTGTTGTCTGATGCAATAATCTGATTCAGTCGATAGATTGGGCAAATGTTAGATTGTATAACAATGAGAAAATCTTTGGTAAAAAAAATGCCTCAGTTCACGCCCTCTTGGCATGCATGCAAAAGGCTCAGTTGTGTGTTTTCGCATGTCGTGCTCATTCAGTTAGTGCATTGAAAACGGCAGAAACGGTAACTTGGTTCATTTATTTCTGCTCTACTTTATCCCCATGTCACAAAAGAAACTGCAAACTGCTGGCAAGTGTTACGAGGAAGCCAAATTACATAACAGCTGGAAAAAAAAGATCTAATAGCTAATTAAACATAGTGTTAGTCTTTGTGATATTTATTGCTGCGTAGTTTTGTTTGTAGGACTCTTCTATCTTTGATTGCAAGAGTCAAATGGAGCTTCTCATGGCGAGAGAGTGAGTCATCTTTGTGCCTCACTGTTCAGGCATGACAAGCCTATTTCCGCTGAATGTAAACTCATGCACTAATGTTAGGAATAAAGCAGTAGAAAAATTATATTATAGACATTTTTACTTCAAAAGGTCCTTGACTTGGTGTGTGCTAGTTCATACGCCATTAGTTCTTCACAATAAAGAGTGTGAACTTGTTTTTATTATTGTACTTTAAAGCGTTTTGTTCACAGTGGTCGTGGACTTTGAAGTACTCGGCTGCTACAGCTTTGTGTTTGTCATATTTGAATCAATACCAGGGTCACTTTTTCTGGGCATATTAGATTTTGTATGTAGTATAATGTTTTGCAATAGCTATTGAGATATAATACAACTTGAATGAAACGGTCCCTCGGAACTCAAAATAAGCTGGTGTGTTGATGTGTACGTATATACGTGTGTTTGATTATGTACGCTGATGCTATATAGCGTAGGGCATTAGCATATTGACAAGTTTGTCCGCAATTTCTGGAGTCAATCATGCGACGAGGGTAGTTACAAGAGGGTGTAGCGAACATAGTAATTAAGCATACGGTACATGCTTCTCCCATTTCCCTCTCCCACTCGCCATCTCCCACAGTCCCTCATTTTGCATGCGCCTACTCCTATAGCAAGTTGTCTCACTTAAAGATTCATTTTACACTTTACATACATTCTTATGGAAAAAATAGCTCCTACTTATGAACTTTTTGACCTACAAATGTGATCACCGAATGAATTAAGTTATTAAGTAGAGTTACCACCTACGGACAATTTGGAGTGGTCACTCAGCCTACGATGCATGTTTTTGGAATGTGGGGGGAAACCGGCACACCCGAAGGAAACCCACGCAGGCACAGGGAGAATATGCAAATTCCACACAGTAAGGCCGGAGACGGAATCGAACCAGCACCTCTGAACTGTGAAGCGACGTACTAACCAGGTACCGGTTGACAATGTTCATATTGTGCATCACTACTCACGACCCATTATTATAATGACTGCATTGTTTGTGATCGGCGCTTTGATCAGCATATGGAAACATTGCTCATAGGTGAAAAAAAGTTATCTGGAGCCGATGCTTCAATTATTATTATTTTTAACAATTAACTCATCTAATCCCAGCCATTTTCACTGGTGACATACAATCCCAGTAGTTTTACTGGATTTTGACTGTGTTCTACTGCTGGAGAAACATGAGAAACACATGATTATAGACTCTCTTCTTTCAGCAGAAAAGTTATCTACTGACATTTTCCATTCTTTAAAATAAAGAATACAAACTTTCTGTCAAAGAATGTATTTCAAGCATATATTCAACTTCAACATTACATAGTACCGTTTTTTTTAATTTGCTTTGTTTATTTCGGCATGTACATAAAGAACACACTTGTTACAGATTTATCTGTTTGCCATGACTTCTCGAAAAGGGAAACAGGAGGAAGCAATTTTGCTCATCTAGTCCCGTCCCGATTACAACCAAGGTTTCACTACCAGACACACAATCTAAATCACTGCAGTGCAACCTATATACCACCATATACCATGAAGCGAGAAGGAACAAAATAAAAACATAGATTTGACCAGTATAACATGATTTGAATTCAGCAATAGCAAATAAACTAGAATTTTGAATAAAAGTTGAAAACAAAGGAAAACTGAAATTTGACCAGTATAACATATGATTTGAATACAGCAGTACCTATATAAACTGGAAGTTTGAATAACAATTTGTATTAATTGTTTTGAATACAGAAATGGCAGTTGATTTTTTTCAACATGTTTTAACAGTTGATTGGATACAACAGTAATATGTTTGAACACTTTGATTTGAATACAACGGTGACAGTTTAATCAATTTCCAGAAGGTTGGAGTCACAACCCCAAAGGCACCCTGGGCATCGTCCCCACCGACAGGCGGCACTTGCACCGACCGATCACACAGCTAATCGTCTCCCTAATCGTCTTTAGTGACAGCTCAAATACCTATAATGCCTTTCCTTCCATAAAACAACATGCACTACTACTAAAAGGACCTTTTGAAAAAAAATAATGATTTGTTAATTAAATTATTAATAACAAAATAATAAAAAATAATAAAAATAGTAATAAATGATGAAATAATTAATCATATAATTAATAAATAGAACAAAATAATTCATTTGCATATGAAAATATTGAACTAACTACATATTACATACATATTGAGTGAGTTGTGTGCGCGCGCATGTGCGTGTAAAATGATTCACACAGCAGACAAGCCTGAGCTTCAGTTAGAATCCGTCACACCCTTTTATCCAACGTTAAATGAAAGAAAATGTGTACACGCCTCCGGTAGCCTGGGAGTAGGTTGTTAAAGACGTATGTACGATATGCCTTTGATATGAAATGAGTTATTATGATATGTAAATGTTCGGCCATTATTGTAATGTAGTATATATAAAGCCATTGGACAGTCTGTGAGCGTATATATAGGACCGGTGCAGCAATTCACTTCCATCCCGCCCTTTCCACACATCAGCAAGAAACAGCCGAGCCGGCCAATGACAGTCATCAGTGGCCGTCAGAGGCTGTGAAATGACTCAACGTTAAATATGATGTTTTGCTTTCGAGAGGTGCTAGACCAGCGGTGGCCAACCCGCGGCTCGCGAGCCGCATGCGGCTCTTTGGCTGGTTTCATGCGGCTCATTTACGTTCATATCAACATTTGTGTTTGTTTTTCGTGCGTATTTGCTTCGCTTGAGTTCAATATGGTATTTTGGTCAAACGCGCATGCGCGTGAGGTGAAATCCCGCAAAGGAGGAGGGACAAACAGAGCGATTGGTTTTGCTGGCTTTTTAATGAATGGCGACTGTGACTACGGGGGCCCATTAGGTCCAGAAAAGCTGAGAAGACGCTTGCCAAAATGGCAAGGAAAAAATGCACAGCTAAACGAATATATGACGATGAACACAGGACGTTTTTAACAGAGTTAAAGTTGTTTTTTGTTGAACGCTATGGCAAGCCATTCTGCCTGATATGTCGGACGTTATTGGCGCATTTAAAAGCTTCAAATGGTCAGCGTCACTTCAGCTCACTTCATGCCAATATCAATAAGGACTTTGCAAAAGGGACTGAATTTCGCAAGCACAAGTTTGGAGACTTTGAAAAGTCAGGCAGAAAAATAGGTAGTTTTTCAAAAAAATTACGAAGCACTCAGAGACTGTCACACTTGCATTGTTTCAACTGGCTTGGAACATTGCACGGGCTAAAAAGCCATACAATGAAGTGGAGTTCGTTAAAATATGCCTCAGTGACGTTATTGAAATCTCGTCTCCTGAAAACGACAAACTAAAACGAATGGTCTGTCCCGCCACACATAGTAAGTGAAAAAACGTATGTTTTTGTTTGTGGAATTTGTTGAACTGAGAGTTTGTCTGTGTGAGACAATGCACACAATGTTCATTGTTGAAAATGTGGTCTTTGGTCTGTGGTTTTAGTACTGTAGGAGTCAATTTGTCATTATCATGTTGGTGCGTGACATAATAATGTCACACAATAAATTTGGCTGAGCAGAGGGGGGTGTGTGTGTGTGTGTGTGTGTGTGTGTGTGTGTGAGCGAGAGAGAGCGAGAAAGAGTGCGAGAAAGAGCGAGAGAGAGAGCGAGAGAGAGAGAACGCTCAACCGTAGCGTGCCGCCGACCGCCCAACTGCACCGCGCTGGTCGCATTATTGTGACAGAGCCGTCGCTGAAATTTAGAAAATAGTTTTAAAGTTCTGATGTACTTTTTAAAATTTAAGTGGACCTCAGTGCGCAGGGAGCTTAATTTGGTGCGGTCGCGCAACCGCAGCGCGCCGGGCGCTCACTGTCGCATTGCTTAAAGAGCGCCTTTGTGTTTTAGGATGGCTTTACTGCTCCCACTTGCTTTCTTTGGAGGTATGATTAGGGGTTAATACAATCCTCAAAGTAACGAAATTACAATAACGAACGGAGTCAGTCGGCATCCGGGCCGCGCGGTCGGGTTTTCTCGGGTCCTTTCGGCTCATCTCGCGAGGTTCAACCTCCGAATTTTGTTGGACAACCGAAGCAAAAAAATCTCGAATTTTTTTGTTCGAATTCCGATTTGTTCGAGAACCGGGACGTTCGAAAACCGAGGTTTGACTGTACTCCCAGACTTCCCTGCCACTTGTGCGCTGTACAGAAAGCCAATTATGGGACTAAATTGGAATAGCTGGTCTCTGGACACTGGAAAAACTGGTTTCAGATACCCAGCAATTGACACATTAGCAATTTAAAAAATATATATATATAATAATAATAATTCAAAACTTCTGGCTCCCACACCAGCATATGCCTGCCATGGTCTGGACATTGTGGTTCCATGGTGTAATGGTTAGCACACTGGACTCTGAATCCACTAATCCGAGTTCAAGTCTCAGTGGAACCTCAACCTTTTTGGCATTTACCTATTCTATACTGCTTGTGAGCTGCTCTATAAAACCATATACGTAACTTCCATGAAATAATGGCATGAGGTCCATAGTGTAGTGGTAAGTGCTCTGGACTCTCACCCCAGCGACCCGAGTTCTAGTCTCAGTGGAACCTTAACTATTTTGGCATTTGCCTATTCCTATACATGCTTGTGAGCTGCTCCATAAAACCATATACGTAACTTCCATTAAACAATGGCGTGGTTTCCATGCTGTAGTGGTTAGTGCTGTGGACTCTCACCCCAGCGACCTGAGTTCAAGTCTCCGTGGGACCTCAACTTTTTTGGCATTTACCTATTCCCATGTATCCCATTTGCTTGTGAGCTGCTCCATAAAACCATATAGGTAACTTCCATGTATTAATGGTGTGGGTTCCATAGTGTAGTAGTTAGTGCTGTGGACTCTCAACCCAGTGTCCTGAGTTCAAGTCTCAGTGGAACCTTAACCATTTTGGCATTTGCCTATTCCTATCTATACTTGCTTGTGAGCTGATCCATAAAACCATATAGGTAACTTCCATGAAGTGGTAGTGTTGGTTCCATACTGTAGTGGTTAGTGCTCTGTACTCTCACCCCGGCGACCTGAGTTTAAGTCTCAGTGGAACCTCAACTATTTTGGCATTTACCTATTCCTATCTATACTGGCTTGTGAGCTGCTCCATAAAACCATATACGTAACTTCCATGAAATAATGTTGTGCGTTCCATAGTGTAGTGGTTATTGCTCTGGATTCCCACCCCAGTGACCGGAGTTCAAGTCTCGGTGGAACCTCAACTATTTTGGCATTTACCTATTCCTATGTATATCTACTATTTGCTTGTGACCTGGTCCATAAAACCATATACGTAACTTCCATGAAGTAACGCCGTGGGTTCCATACTGTAGTGGTTTGTGCTGTGGACTCTCACCCCAGCGACCTGAGTTCAAGTCTCAGTGGAACTTCAACTATTTTGGCATTTACCTATTCCTATCTATACTATTTGCTTGTGAGCTGCTCTATAAAACCATATAGGTAACTTCCATGGATTAATGGTGTGGGTTCTATACTGTAGTGGTTAGTGCTCTGGACTCTCACCCCAGCGACCAGAGTTCAAGTCTCAGTGGAACCTCAAGTATTTTGGCATTTACCTATTCCTATCTATACTATTTACTTGTGAGCTGCTCCATAAAACCATATAGGTAAATTCCATGGATTAATGGTGTGGGTTCCATAGTGTAGTGGTGAATACTCTGGTCTCTCACCCCAGTGACCTGAGTTCAAGTCTCAGTGGAACCTGAACTATTTTGACATTTACCTATTCCTATCTATGCTATTTGCTTGTGAGCTGCTCCATAAAACCATATAGGTAAATTCCATGGATTAGTGGTGTGGGTTCTATACTGTAGTGGTTAGTGCTCTGGACTCTCACCCCAGTGACCAGAGTTCAAGTCTCAGTGGAACCTCAAGTATTTTGGCATTTACCTATTCCTATCTATACTATTTACTTGTGAGCTGCTCCATAAAACCATGTAGGTAACATGGTGTAGTGGTTAGTGCTCTGTACTCTCACCCCAGCGACCTGAGTTCAAATCCCAGTGGGACCAAAAATATCTCATCCTTGAAAAATTTGCCACAGATAAAACCTTAGACCTGGGGCTGGAGTTAGGGCTAGGGTTAGGGTAAGAGTTAGGATTAGGGTAAGAGCTAGGGTTAGGAATAGGGTAAGAGGTAGGGTTAAGGTTAGAGCTTGGGCTAGGGTTAGGAATAGGGTAAGAGGTAGGGTTAGGGTTAGAGCTAGGGTTAGGAATAGGGTAAGAGGTAGGGTTAAGGTTAGAGCTAGGGCTAGGGTTAGGAATAGGGTAACAGGTAGGGTTAGGAATAGGGTAAGAGGTAGGGCGAAGGTTAGGGCTAGGGTTAGGACTCTCACCCCAGCGACCTGAGTTCAAGTCTCAGTAGAACCTCAACTATTTTGGCATTTAGTACCTATTCCTATCTATTTGCTTGTGAGCTCCTCCATAAAACCATATACGTAACTTCCATAAGCGAGGGTTCCATAGTGTAGTGATTAGTGATGAGTTAGACTCTCAACCCTAACCCTAGCTCTAACCTTAACCCTAGCTCTAAACCTACCTCTAACCCTAACCCTAGCTCTAACCCTTGCTCTAACCGTTGCTCTAACCCTTGCTCTAACCCTAACCCTAACCCTAGCTCTTACCCTAACCCTAGCTCTAAACCTAACCCTAGTTCTAACCCTAACCCTAGCTTTAACCCTAACCCTAGCTCTTACCCTAACCCTAGCCCTAACCCTAACCCAGAAGTTTGCAGAACTCTTACCCTGATGATAGCATCAAACAAGATGCCAGCCTACAGGTAACATTCAGTTAGACTTTGTTGTAAGAAATAAACCTTGTAGACCTTTTCTTGTTCCCTTAGTTTACACCTTTTAGTTGGAAAGCTGTTCTTTAGTCAGAAGGTACCTTAAACAGCATTCAGCCAACCATTGGATCAGACGGTTTTAGTGGTTCTCCTCATGGAGCCCGTACGAACCAGTGGCACACACACCTATAGATGGATTGTTGAAACGTGCGTCCATGAGGTCCAACCAAGCCAATCATTCACACACACATAATAACAGATTTCTGAAATATGGCTACTTGTGGGGCCCTCCATATGGATCTAAGGTTGTCTTGGTTTTTCCAAGCAAGCCAATCATTCACACGCATATAACAGATTTCTGAAATATGGCTACTTGTGGGGCCCGTATGGATCGAAGGTTGTCTTATGTTTTTAGATCATAGTTTTCGTTACGGACATTATGAAGGCTGATTATATTACAGCTATAGTTCCACACATCCTCAACAGCTAAACGGCTAAAGTGTCATGCTGAATGATGCTCCACTACATCCATAAAGTTGCTGTTATAGGACCTGATGAGACATCCAGAACTGACTGGAACACTTTAGTTAGAAGGGCTTGTTTGGTTTTGGGACTAACTTCACATGATTTAACTATACAGGTCTTGAGTCTGTCATTTGTGGTGTCTGTATGATGTTGGTAAGTTATTTGTGGTTTTAATTCCAGGTGACAGGCTCTCAGGCTGCTGTTGATGGTGGGCTGCTTGAACCAGCCAGAAGTTTGCAGAACTCTTACCCTGATGATAGCATCAAACAAGATGCCAGCCTACAGGTAACATTCAGTTAGACTTTGTTGTATGAAATAAACCTTGTAGACCTTTTCTTGTTCCTTTAGTTTACAGCTTTTAGTTGGAAAGCTGTTCTTTAGTCAGAAGGTACCTTAAACAGCATTCACCCAACCATTGGATCACACGGTTTTAGTGGTTCTCCTCATGGAGCCCGTACGAACCAGTGGTACACACACCTATAGATGAATTGTTGAAACGTGCGTCCATGGGGCTCCAACCAAGCCAATCATTCACACACACATAACAGATTTCTGAAATATGGCTACTTGTGGGGCCCTCCGTATGGATCTAAGGTTGTCTTGGTTTTTCCAACCAAGCCAATCATTCACACACACATAACAGATTTCTGAAATATGGCTACTTGTGGGGCCCTCCGTATGGATCGAAGGTTGTCTTATGTTTTTAGACCATACTTTTGGTTATGGACATTATAGAGGCTGATTATATTACAGCTATAGTTCCACACATCCTCAACAGCTAAACGGCTAAAGTGTCATGCTGAATGATGCTCCACTACATCCATAAAGTTGCTGTTATAGGACCTGATGAGACATCCAGAACTGACTGGAACACTTGAGTTAGAAGGGCTTGTTTGGTTTTGGGACTAACTTCACATGATCTAACTATACAGGTCTTGAGTCTGTCATTTGTGGTGTCTGTATGATGTTGGTAAGTTATTTGTGGTTTTAATTCCAGGTGACAGGCTCTCAGGCTGCTGTTGATGGTGGGCTGCTTGAACCAGCCAGAAGTTTGCAGAACTCTTACCCTGATGATAGCATCAAACAAGATGCCAGCCTACAGGTAACATTCAGTTAGACTTTGTTGTAAGAAATAAACCTTGTAGACCTTTTCTTGTTCCCTTAGTTTACAGCTTTTAGTTGGAAAGCTGTTCTTTAGTCAGAAGGTACCTTAAACAGCATTCAGCCAACCATTGGATCACACGGTTTTAGTGGTTCTCCTCATGGAGCCCGTACGAACCAGTGGCACACACACCTATAGATGGATTGTTGAAACGTGCGTCCATGGGGCTCCAACCAAGCCAATCATTCACACACACATAATAACAGATTTCTGAAATATGGCTACTTGTGGGGCCCTCCGTATGGATCGTTGTCTTGGTTTTTCCAACCAAGCCAATCATTCACACACACATAACAGATTTCTGAAATATGGCTACTTGTGGGGCCCTCCGTATGGATCGAAGGTTGTCTTATGTTTTTAGATCATACTTTTGGTTATGGACATTATAGAGGCTGATTATACTACAGCTATAGTTCCACACATCCTCAACAGCTAAACGGCTAAAGTGTCATGCTGAATGATGCTCCACTACATCCATAAAGTTGCTGTTATAGGACCTGATGAGACATCCAGAACTGACTGGAACACTTTAGTGAGAAGGGCTTGTTTGGTTTTGGGGACTAACTTCACATAATTTAACTATACAGGTCCTGAGATGTCATTTATGTTGTCTGTATGATGTTGGTAAGTTATTTGTGGTTTTAATTCCAGGTGACAGGCTCTCAGGCTCTTGTTGATGGTGCGCTGCTTGAACCAGCCAGAACTTTGCAGGACTCTTACCCTGATGATAGCATCAAACAGGATGCCAGCCTACAGGTAACATTCAGTTAGACTTTGTTGTAAGAAATAAACCTTGTAGAGCTTTTCTTGTTCTCTTAGTTTACAGCTTTTAGTTGGAAAGCTGTTCTTTAGTCAGAAGGTACCTTAAACAGCATTCAGCCAACCATTGGCTCACATGGTTTTAGTGGTTCTCCTCATGGAGCCTCAACAAACCAGTGGCACACACACCTATAGATGGATTGTTGAAACATGCGTCCATGTGTCGTTCAACTCAGAAAAAAATGGCCAAAAAGAAAGGTGAGTTTGTAAAACTGCAGTTTAAGTACTCGTTTTCAATATTGATTTTTATTTTTTTTAATTCCACCACTTTTAAATATTACAAGTCCATTACATTTATATCTGCTCCTGTCTAGTATTTACCAAAATCCAAATTTGGTTCCAACAAGATTGGTTCTACAGGACATTATTGTAATAAATAACTCCTTATGAGCACAAGTGTAGATAGTTTTTTTTTCTCTTTAGTTTGCTGTTAGAAACTGTACCCTTGATCAGTGTGTTTGCTGTCCTAATAAGATAAGTTTAACATGTTTTTTTCTGTATTTAAAAATCATCATTTCAGATGGGCTGATGCCAGAAGTCATAGAAGTGACCTCTTGTACCTTCACATCTCGTGGCCCAAGTAATGAAAAGTCTGCCAAAAAGAGAGGTGAGTTTGGAGTAATCCTTTTCAATATATAACTTTATCACGGTTGCTTTTAAATTGTCCAATTGTTACTGCTGTATCAGTATCTAATTATCCTCACATATGCTGCTTACTAAGATTTAGATGACCCAAGCAAGATATATTAAACACCACTTGACTTTTTTTCTTAGACATGTAAGGTCTAAACTTTTGAATTTTGTGATAAAATTAGAAAAAATTAGAATTTTTTTTTTATATTTTATATAAAAAAATTATAAAATAGAATTAACCCATCCTTTCTCATGTGAGTTACAGGTCATTGCTAAACTTGATTATATGTGAGATGTTTGTTTACATCTATTTTTAAATAGGGGTAATGTACATGACACATCTACCTCAAAAGAGAGAAAAAAAATTGCACTAGATTAACCTATTAGTGAATATGCAAATTCATACATTGACACACCAAGGCAGATACTATTCTTATACAGCTTGCATTTGTTTTTTTTACACACTATATATTTCCAAATTTATTTATATCATCTTTGTGTAGCACGTTATCAAAGCAAATTCCCCATACATGTAAAACACTGTCTGAAAAAAGTTTTTTTCTGATTTTTATTTTTTATTTTCCCTGATTTTGCAACAACTTGTATCTGTTCTTAATGGTTTTGTCAGAGAAATGGTGCATCCCAATGTGCTGCCTGTGCAACCTCTGTAGGGGCCAGGAATTGCTTCATCTACCAGCAGTGACACTCTGGTCAAATGCAAAACTGCTTAAAAGTAGTCAAGAAAATGAGAGACCTCTTTCCCCCACCTCCAAAACTGGGGCCATTCTAATATTGCCCTTTTGTGCATCTATTTTTAATTTTGTTAATATAAAAATAGCTGACACTGAAGACCACCTAGCAACTTAAATGACCGGATTAATATCCCAGATAATAACTGATTTACTTATGTCTATTGTGGGCTCATCACCGTTGACAAAGATAGTTGACTTTTTAAAATATCTCATTTAAATTATTTTGTCGGACTATTGTACATAAAGTGAATGTATTCTTTATGCAGTCTTGTTCTAATTAAGTTGTCAACTAAAAAGTGCTCTTCTTATGCCCTTAGGTAAAGAAAAAGTTGTGAAAAGAAGCTGGACCCCAGAGGAATGTGCTGCAGTAAATAAACATTTAAGGAAGTATATATTGACAAATCAGGTTCCTGGTAAGTTTGACTGCGAGAGATGCATTGCTGCAGAACCACAAGCACTGAATAACAGAGACTGGAAAGCTGTTAAGTACTTTGTCAAAAATAGAATAACCACCATGAGGAGAAAATATGAGTGAAAGAGCTTCCCTTAACAGAGGTAGAAACACATGGCTGGTCCTGTTTCACCATTTGTTCACTATTTGTCATGTGTGTATAGGTGGACCTCTTAAGGTTGAAATATTAAAAGCGAGCCCCATAACTGACTAAAAATCTCATGTGTGTAAAGGTGGACCCCGCAAAGCCTGAAGGTTAGAAACAGGCCCCACATGTGACTGAAAAACTGACATGTAAAATAAAGTTTTGAATTGTGTTTATTGAAAGTGATTTTTAGTAACAAGATTTTTTTTGCGATTGGCTGGCAACCGGTTCAGGGTGTCCCCCGCCTACTGCCCGATGACGGCTGGGATAGGCTCCAGCACGCCCGCGACCCCCGTGGGGACTAAGCGGTACAGAAAATGGATGGATGGATGGATGGAAGATTTTTTTTGGGACTTGCCTGATTTTTTTCATAGTTCTTGGACCACTAGAAAGGGTGGACCCCACAACTCAGTAAAGTACTTTGGGTCCTGCAGAGGGAGGTTAACAAGGATGTGTGTGTGCGTGTGCGTGCGTGCGTGTGTGTGGGGGGTTGTTCATGTGTGCTCATGTGTATGATGTGGCTCGTTGCGATGACACAGTAAAAAATGTGGCTCTTAGTCTCTGACTGGTTGGCCACCCCTGTGCTAGACCTTGCAGTAGTGCAGCCTCCAGAGAGAAAAATATAGAAAATGTGAGTCAATGGGAGAATACACGCAGTGACAGATTGTTCAGGGAACGACCTGACCTCTAGTGAATTGCATAGGTCAAACCAGGAGCAACGCTTTTTGGTCAGCAGTGGATTCCTCTGAGTTGCCCTCCAATGACATCCATTCTTGCTTAATGTTTCACATATCGCAGATTTGTCAACAGAGATGTTAGCATGCGCCAGAGATTTCGGTAAAGCCCGTATTCCACTGAGGGGCTAATGTTTAAAGTGTTCTTGAAAGTAGGACATTCGTGTTCTCATCTGGGATCGTTCAAAGTTGCAAACATTCTGAAGACGTTCAACAATTTTAATGTTTTCCCTCGACGCAAGGAAATCTTGAACATTTAAGTCATCATCTGATGAATATTTTTTTCTTCATCTCATTGAGCATTACGCTCTTGCTAGTTCTAAAATCGCTTTCTTGTACGTTTTTACATCTTTGTGATCTTGTGAAACTATCAGTCACGGTCTGCGTGTTGTCCAATTGAAGTAAGCATAAACAAAGAACACAGGGAATACCTGAATGTTGTTCTTGTCCATTAGCATAAACCAAGAATGCATCAGTTGTTGACTTGTGAAAACTAGGCTGGGGAAATATCCCAAGATGTATTTCATGCTATTATTAAAAATGGCTGAGGAGAGGTCTCAATTTTACATTTTCTTCCCCCATTTTGTTAATGGCGGGGTTCAGAGCCGTTTCAATTACTATATAGCGACGAGTATTCTGAGGACAACATTTAAAGGACCGTACTTGCCTAGTTCACAGGACTCTTCATTCCGAAGCAACAGCTGCTGAATGTTCTTACCTGTTAGCAGAGTGGTACTACGCAGCAGTAGAATTGCATCCAATAATTTACAGGATCAACAAACTGATCAAATATTGCTATAATGACAGAGGAATAGCTACACACAACCTGCCTTGTCTGACAGTGTGGAAGAAGTAAGAAGACCTTTAATACAAAGCATAGAAAAACACTGTTATGAAACAAAGATATATGCAATACAGTAACAAGTTATAACACAGTAACAAATTAGTGATCAGTAGACCTCATAAAGTGCTGCAGCACATACACATTTGTTTGATTATATTTCTATCACAATAAACTATTAGTGTAACAGCAACAACATATTCCAACAATTATTGAGACGCTGCCAGTCTAACAGCACAGTACAGGATCATGGTGTATGTGTCACTCTATGATGGATAAAATTGTCATTAGCACACAGTTGTCTGCGCATTAATAGATATAACAATGTGCTGATAAAGCTTCGCTTTCTGCCACTCAACAACAATGAATCTATTAAAGCAACAGCAATCGGGTTGAGCCTCAAGTGGTTAGCAATCTCCACTCAACTGTATTTATGGAGCCCTTTAAAACATCCACCATTGCATACAAAGTGCTGTACATGAAGCAATTAATAAAAATAATTAATAACTCAGGCAGTAAAAAGCACAAAACGGTAAAACCAAAACCAATTCTCATTCTGAGTGAAAAGCCCCAAAATAAAAATGTTCAAATGTAAAAAGGATGATTTATTTTTGAGCGCTCAGTGCTTAGTTTCAAGTGCTCCAATGTGACACAAAGGTGCAGACCGCGACATTGGGGTGAGTGAACTATATTTATCCAAAGCACACGGCAGGAATGTTTGATGTTCATTTTTGGGCCTCATGTCACACTTCTGGCGCATCCTTTCCAAGAACACACCATTTTTTTCATCAAGAGTGAGTTAAATGGGACAACCTCTCTCCAGGACACATCTCGCCACACTCAGGATGATTCATAAATCTTTTTTTGTACAGCAGCTCATAAAATGTGCAATAAAGTTCACACGCTCAGAAGAGCCACACAATCAGACTTTCTTTCCAACTCACAGCTTTAGGTTCATTTTCCCACTATGTTTTAAGTGCTTGTTTTCAATGTGGACTGAGGTATCTGGGACTTTTTTGTCACAAAACAAGATTGAGCTGTTCATCTTAACCCGTGACATTTGATGCTAATCTGCATTGAACCAAGCAGTAAAAATATGGATTTGGATAAAATCAGGATGAAGAAAGAAATATGATGTTGAATTCATTCTTTAGAAGCAGTAAAAATATGGATTTGGATAAAAATCAGGATGAAGAAAGAAATATGATGCCTACATGAAGTCATTCTTTAGAATACATTAACTTCTCCAGCAAAGCCACATTTCTGCAGCAATTTCCATGTGCAGCTGCTTTACTCTGTCAAGCTTCCTTTTGCTCATGTGACACAAACAAGAGAAACATTGGAGACTGGTTCAATGATCTTCAAACATCACTGTCTGAGACTTAGAATCATAGAAACTATTGCCTATAGATAAAGGCAGAGTTGCTACATCATTACTAAACGAAATGTACATATTATATATTATATATATTATGTAACAAAATATGCAACAGGTGTTATCTCACAGTGTCAGGCACAATCTCTGTCAGTGAACCAATCAATATGAATCCATCATGAAAAGATGGGAAAAATTCTCTGACAAGCTCTGTATTCTGTCTCACAGTCAGTGTGACAACCTGAGGTGATCGCACAATGGTGACACAATCGTACCATGTTTAGAGCCTGAAATTCAATTTAATAGACTTTTCATTTTGGGTCATGCAGTGTGGCTTTTGATCAAAACTGTAAAAACACACAGCATAGAACAGCAAGTTGATACGGTATATGAGCCACATAGCTGACATATCCCTACTTCCTCTTACACAGAGCAATGTCTGTTGGTTTTTTCCAGCATAATTCTTGGTAGAACTACAGCATTTTTGGCAGGAAAATAAGACAGCAGCAGTTGTCTGGAAATATTTAGCAGTTGAGTCAATGGAGTAAGTTAAAGACACAAGCAAGCCCACAACATTCATCTAACTACAGCACAGAAAGTTTTGTTTCACTCTGGTGGAGTCAATATCAGTGCACCGCACTTGAGGGATCTCATAAGAAAGCTGACTACACTGCAACTGAAAAAGAAGTATCACAAGCATTCACACCTTTCCTTTCCAACTTGATAAGTGTAGAAGCTGAGTGTATAACTGCATGCACAGGCAGATCACCACATACACAACATACAACAAATCTTGATTTAGACTAACTTCTGTACAGATTGAAATTAGGGTTACTTAAAACTAGTAATGGATATTGGAATTCTCAAAATGCAAAACGCAAACACGGTATGTATAAATAGAATAAAATCAAGGTACTCACCACTTTCGCTCTTCTCAATCACATCCACTGTCTCACCGGCCTTGAGGCTGATCTCAGAGTTCTCCTGTCTCTCGTAGTTGGCCACGGCCACATACTGCTCCAGTACCATAGGCTCCAAGCTGTCAATCCCTGAGTAGAAGAAACACGCCGTCAACCACCTGCCTGCTTTGACAGTCCGTGCAAATCCGCTGCTTCCAACTGCAATCCTGCCTCTGTGCACCCAGTTTGTTGCCATCAGCCGACCCCTGCACTCTGTCACCACGTTTCCTCCCTGGCCGAACGCAACATGAGCTGTCACGACTGCATAGTTCCAAACCTGTAGCCATATGGCTGACGCGACCCCCGGCCGAATGCGAAGCACTGAGGTGCATCGAAAGGGATCAAAACAACGAGAGCCATCTCAGCGAGGATTTTACGAGAAGTTTCATCTTGCGCCTAAATTGAATTTATGACCTGAACCAAACTGCAGGTCAATCTACAAAAAAAAAAAAAAAAGGAACGCCGCAAAACAATTTGAGGGGAACGCTGGAAAATCAACAGTGTGACTGAGAGGAAAAAGCCTCCCTTTTATGCTGTAAGGAGCCAGTCCTGGACAGAGAAGGGGGGTGAAAACACCAATCATGTTAGTCGACAATGCTGGCCTTAAATAGAAACATATGAGACTACTGCAGGAGAGGGGGACAGGAAAAGAATCTGGATATGAGTTTATGGGAAACAAAACAAACACTTAGTTTTGTTTCAGTTTTAGACTTTTATTCCTTCTCTCTGATTTTTAACCTCTTCACTGGAAATGAACAGCATGTATATATATAATGCGTGTAAGCCACTCAAATGTGTCAATGAAGAGTCAAATAAATTTGAGAAATTTTTGGAAAACAACATTCAAATCGATGAGCTGTTTTTTAAGCAACATTGTTTTCGTGGGTCTGTTGGAGTTATGACAGTTATATTAAGAAAGCAAAGTTTGTTTTCAATGGGTTCAAAAGATTGCAAGACTTCAGAAATTGAAACCATGCAACTCAGACAGAGTAATTTTGCACATATGTAAAGTGATAGTGAAAGATATGGAGTAACAGAGAAGAGATCAGAGGAACTGGAGTAGATTTTGTATTCAGAGCAGTATTTCTGGAAAATTGGGTATACTGGTACATTCACCTCATCAATGTAAATATTCATATTCCAAAGATACCACAAAATCATTCTGTGCTCACCAAGTGCATTACATTAAAACTGTTTGGCGGTAATTAATCAATTGTATTGATACTAAGAAATAACACATTGGCTTCATGTATGGTAGACAGAAAACAAAAGCATGTGCAACTTGCCTCTGCACGTCTCAAACAATCTAAGTGTTGTGATTATGGGTAAAGTTGAAATGCTGAGAGCGTTGCTGAAAATGCAATCAACTTGGGCCATTGAGGACATATTTACAGCTTTTGAAATAACAAGAGCGTGTAAGAATAAACTGTGATGGACAAAAGAGGAGGATGAGTAACAACCTCAACAAGCCTAGTGGACTCTATTTTCAAGCCTCACATTGTGTTACAAAGAGCAGATTTGTTCATTTGTTTATTAGCTCTCCAGGTATTATTAAAATTATTCTGAAAATATTTTCCTCATGGAAACTTCAAAACCATTAGTATTTCACTGTTGGGAACAGGAATTCTTAAACCTTTTGGGTCCGGGGACCCCTTAGAGTGGAGACATTTTACCAAGGACATGCCCATAACACCAATTACATCCACAACTGTTTACCATGGGGAAAAATATGGCCAAACTAGTAAAAAAAAAAAAAAAACTGACATAACAATGGTGCTGTTGGGCAGAATGTTCTAAAACCATCACTTTTCAGGATATCCAAAAGAATTACATGTTTCTTGCTCCATTTATATTGCGTCATCAAAGATAGCAAGTGATTTTCAGCATTTAAAATTGGGCACTAATTTCTAGACTGACCAATAAAATTTATGTTTCCCCCTATGTATTTTCAATAAAAGAACATCGGGAAAATATTTGTATTTAATGACAACGATTAATTTGATCAGATTCACTAACAATAAGCAATAGGAATCAGCAAAACTCAGGTGTTCATTTCACACCGGTCGACTTTTTGGCTAAAAGGTACTGAATTTATTTCAATCCACTGAGTCATTTTGCATTGTATCATTTTTAAGCAACCATTATCTTTTAAATAAATCGGTAACCGCGAATAATGATCCCAATTGAATCGTTGATGAAATAAATTATTATACTCCGAGTTTATTCCCAAAAATCCAGGTAAAAGTAATTCACAAAACTGTGGCCAGTTGGACAGCTTGTCAAGTTTCACATTTCACCTAAAAGGCTTCTTTATCATATCTAATACCCTATAAGGACCCATTCACACCTTGAAAGGCCCTTTTTTTTTTCAGTCAGGTAAATGGACTCTCATTTACTCCATTAGCCACTTGGACATATTTAGGAGATGGCTAGAAGCTAAGTTTAAACAACAACCTTGAAAACTCATTTTGCTTTCCATTTTACGTACAGAGAACAATCAAAACAATTTACAGTAACACGTGGTTTACAATTGTTCCTAGTGTAACATAGCTCTCCTGAACGGAGTATCATAGTAAATGTCCACTTTGCTAGGGAAGTTTCATTAGCACAAATGCACTTGTCTTTCCACACTACAAAATATAAGATGAGCAGGTGTAAATACAATATTTAGGGTCACTGAAACTTTCTTTTGTTGAGCCTCCTTGCAGAAAAACGTCTAGAATATTGAGTAGATAGCCATTGTGGTAAAACATTTTAACTGACCAAAACACAAAGGGGGAAAAATGTGTACAAGAAATGCTGGATGAACTATAGCTTCTTCCCACATTCCAAAATGCACGTTAACTGAAGACTAATTTGTTCATAGGTGTAAATGCAATTGTAAATGTTTGCCTATATGTGCCCTGAAATTGGATGATGAGCACTCCAAGAATATTTACACTGCCTTGAGGCTTAAGTCAGCTGGGACAGCTCACCCGCAACCCTAATGAGGACAAGCAGTATAGAAATGGATGGAAGGTGTACCCTGAACTGTGTGAACTGAGCAGGAAAGCTTGAGCAGTTGTTCAAACTATAACCTTAAATGCATTAACAGGAAAGGAAGATGTTTCTTATATATGTGAAAATGAAAATGTTTGGTATGTTTGAGAAGCCGGAAGGTCGGTCCTGACAATGTGTGGGACAAAGAAAATATCATGAATGCAGACATTTCCCAGTATTATTATTGTAGCTCAACAGTTAACGATGAAGACTGATATTTATTGTGACAGGTAGAGAATACCAATGAGGGATTGCAACTATAAAGTCCCTTCCTACTGAGTGGAGATTTGTCAGTAGGCAAAGTAAAGTCGGTTAAAAAAAAAGGGGTGGGTGGCGTAAGATTAAAAAGCAGATCTACGTGCAAAGAGGATTCAAAGACAAACACATCTTTGAAACAAACCCAGGACAGCAAATTTCACACGTTATGACACACTGATAGTTATTTGTACTAGAGTTAGGGTTTCGTTCAAAACAGTTGGCGGACCCAAAAGAAATGTATTCATATTTGGAATTACTGAATTTCATGTGCTGTTTCACAATGTGTAAGTATCAAGACACCTGACAAAGACAATTAATTGAGAATGGATGTCAGAGCTATACAGTGTGCACTCTTCTGGGAGGACTTTCTACAAAATGTGTGAACATGTCTGTGCATTTTTTTTCCCTTCAATCATCCACAAGGACATTTGCAGTGACAAAGGTCGCGGATGTTTGACGAGGGAGCCTGGCTCACAATTACAGTAATCCTTAAGAGGTTGAATGGGACTGGAGTCTCTACACCAGTGGTCACCAAACTACGGCCCGCGGGCCGGATACGGCCCACGGGACCGTTTAATCCGGCCCGCCAACCCTGAACAAATTGTATTATTAAACTTTTTTTTTTGGTCATTTTGCATGCAATGACTGCGTTTCCCCAGTAGATGGGGAAGCGCTCGCCTGCGCATTTACTACCGGAAGCCGTGTCAGAAAGCTCGGTGCACACTCACAAGTGCGTGTACGTACTCAGTAGTACGGACATGGCGCACTCGCGCTCTATTTGTATCAGTCCCGAATTTAGAGCGTGGGCTGTGACGACAGCATTCTTGTAATTCGCGCGCTGAGCTTTCAGATGCAGTTTTGCGCTAAAGCCACCCACAAACCTTCCCCTGGAATCCTTCCATTAAAATGAGTCGCCCAAGGAAAAGCAAGGTGGACACAGTGCCGAGCGTTTAAAAGAGAGTGGCCAATTTGGCTCGACGTACGCGACGTGACGTTCAGCCACATGAACGTCAACATCAACCCGTCACAGATCGAGGTAAACGGACCAACACCTCGGATCTCGCCTAAGAATTGCCACAACAAATTTTACTCCAGACTATGACGCACTAGCAAACTTTAACAAAAAAGACAGCGGTGTCTACAAGCCTACTGGAACCTACAAAAGGATTATAAGGAAGGAACACAAGAACTTTAAGAGACTGCTCATATGTGTCAGAGAGATTCTGCTCTGACAACTGAGCTGAACTTTTATCTGTTAAGATTGTGCATGGCACAACAGAAAGTTAATGTTCCATGGCTTTTTTTTCTATGAGGAACCCAGAGAGAGTTATTTAGTTATTATTTATTTCCTGTTTTTTCTGTGAAGAACTCAGAGAGGGTTATTTAGTTATTATTTATTTCATTAATAGTGTTATTTGTTTCCTGACTTTTTTTCTGTAAAGAACCTGGAAAGGGTTATTAAATAACCGTTATTTGGTTATGTGTGGCTTTCTGGAAAACAATAATTTTTTTAAGCTCCCCTACGATCGTCACACTTTTTCTGTTACAAACTGACACCGGCCCCCCATCAGAGAAGGGAAAAGTTATGTGGCCCTCACAGGAAAAAGTTTGGGGACCCCTGCTCTACACCTTTGGGTCAAGTCAATTTGATTAACCCCGATATTGTAGAGGGTGTCTAGGAGT